>NC_135478.1:300000-412768 GCF_052094955.1 Ictidomys tridecemlineatus
GGGACAACCTGGCCCTGCAGCTCGGGCTTGGTGTCAGTCTAAACCTTCAGTGCCCCCCCAAGGGAAGAGTGCTGTGGCAAAAAATGCCCCTGCTCATCACTCCAGGATGTTCCAGGGCCAGGAGCAGTCCTCTGCCTGCCGATGGGGGCGAGGGGTGTGGGGAGATTTGGGCAACTCAAAGGAAGAGCCAGGGTCAACTCCAACTATTGTCTACTGATGAGCTGCCTCACACCAACTCTGTGACAACAAGGACAGCCCACCTCAGAGAACGGGGTCCGTGAACACTCCACGCCCAAGAGGGCACACCAGGCAGGCAGCACTGACCTCCCAGGTTGTGGGGCAGAAGGGCCTGGGAGGAGGGCCAAGGGCAGCTCTGAGCAGCACGTGGAGCTGTCACTGACCAGGGCTTCCTTAGATTCCTCTGCCTACCTCACCTCTGATGTTTCCTTTCCCATTTCCAGCTGAGATGGCAGCTTCAGAGGGCAGGGACTGGACATGAGGGAGCCGCCCCCCACCCAGCCTGAGGCTTGCCACAGCTGCCCAATGCGCAGCACTTGTGCCAGCCACGTCATGAGAAGCCCCAGGCAGCAGGTCCTCCCTGCCAGAGGCTTGCTAAGCTGCCATTGCCACACCAAAGTCCAGGTGGCCAGGAGGTATCTGAACAGGACCCAGCAGGCCAGAGCTCAGGGTCAGTGGAGCCCAGGGTCAGGGGTCTGCTGGCCTCTTGAGCCCGGTTTGCCCCACCTCAGGGTCTTTGCAAGGCTGTTTCCCTTCATGCGCACTTCCTCCAGGTACCTCCTCGCTGCCTCTGGTCGTCGTCTCACGCAAGACTCAGGTGGGCTCAAAGAGGAGAGCACCACCAGTCATGGTCCAGGCTCCACCAGGTTGGGTGGAGGCCAAGGTGGGGTGTCAGGGTGGAGCCTAGGCTCCACGGGGATTTTAGGGGAGACCCTCAAGGTGGGGGATCAGGGTGGGTGCTCAGACTCCATCGAGGGGTCAGGGGGCCAGGCTCCATTAAGTAAGGAAAGGCCAGGCTCCGTCACGGTCGGGAGCCGGGGTCCACCAGGTGGGCCCTGGCGTGAATCGAGTGCAGAACCAAAGCTGCCAAGAGGATGCCCAATGGCTTCGCAGAAAGCCCGCGGATCGCCCGCTCGCTCCGCGCACCCCACCTCCTCCAGCCCCGAAAAGCAGGAGGGTCGCCCCCGCCCCCCGGCCCCACCCCCGCCAGGACGTCACAAAAAAGGCCCCCAGAGCCGCGGCGACCGCGCCAGACGGAGCAGCCCGCCTCCCGCGCACAGGCGTCCGCGGAGCTCGGCGGCGGCGCGGCTCGGCTCGGGCGGCAGCGCGAGCGCCTGCGCGGCGGGCGGCGGACTACGCTTCCCGGCGTGCCCCGCGGGCGGGCGGCGGACTGCGCTTCCCGGCGTGCCCCGCGGGCGGGCGGCGGACTGCGCTTCCCGGCGTGCCCCGCGGGCGGGCGCGCAGGCGCAGTCGGGGCCCGGCGTCGGCGCGCAGGCGCGGCGGGTGGGGCGCACGGGTCAGGCCGAAGCGGGCGGCGGCGCCGGCGGCGGCGCGGGTGGAGCGCTCGGGGGCCACGGGCGGCGGCGGCGGCGGCGGCGGCGTAGCGGAGGAAGGCGGCGGCTCCCCCCCGGCCAGCGCGCAGCCCGGCCCGTCCCGCGAGCTCGCGGCGGCCCCGCGTCCCGGCGCGCCCCCGGCCCCGGGATCTTCCGCCGCCGCCGCCGCCATGGCCCGGCCACTGGTGCCCAGCTCGCAGAAGGCGCTGCTGCTGGAGCTCAAGGGGCTGCAGGAGGAGCCGGTGGAGGGCTTCCGGGTGACGCTGGTGGACGAGGGCGACCTGTACAACTGGGAGGTGGCCATCTTCGGGCCTCCCAACACCTACTACGAGGGCGGCTACTTCAAGGTGAGCGGCGGCCGGCTCGGCGCCCCGCCCTGCCTTATGTAACCGGGTCTCGGCGACGCCGGGGCGGGGGCGGCGCGCCCCCGGGCGAGCTGCGGGAGCCGGGGCTGCTGGACGCCGCCAGCCTCGCAGGTCGAGCGGGCGGCTTCTGCGGTGTCGGGCTGCTCTCCGGGCACTTTTTTGCCCTCTGGTGGTTTAAGGATGAGCGGGTGCTTTTGCTGCTGGGAGCAGGGAGCCGAGGGCTGTCCCCCGGACTGTCAGATTCTGCCTTATGTGACAAAGAACATGGGCCACAATCAGGGCGGTTTTCTCCACCGAACCGATCTGAGCCTAGTCAAAGCTTTGGATTCTTCTAAGGGTCACAGGACCTTGTTCTGGAGCCAGCGGAGCAAGACTGGGGTCTCCCTGCCTAAGGTGGGAGCAGAAACCGGGACTGGTGGTGCACGGTTGTCTTCCCAGCTCCTCAGGATGGAGCCTGAGGCAGGAGAAGGGCAAGTGGAAGAGCGGGGACGTAGGTCAGTGGTAAAATGCTTGCTCTGGTATTCTCAGGGCCCCAGGATCAGTCCCCACTGTCACATACAAACAGAGAAACCAAAGCCCAGGTCCCCGCCGCCGGGTGAGGCCAAGACAGGTCTGTTTCCACTGTGGGTTGGTGTTTAACCAGGCCTGTCCAGTGAGTGAGGGCACCCGCCTTGTCTACTTGGGGGCAATTGCTGAGTTGGGGTCCCAGGTCTGAGGGCAGGGATGGGTAGGGGAACAGGTTTGAGTGTTCCTGCATCCCCACCCATGGAGCAGTCCAGTTTGAAAAGTCTCCAAGAGCACTTCATAGTTACAGCAGCACCCAGAATGGGGTAACACCCCGCCCTGAGGCCAGGCCAGGCTTCTGGGCAAGGCTGCAGTCAGGAAGGTTTTGGATCTCTGGCACTACCCACCAAACTGGCTGCAGGGCATTGTGGGTAGAGCCTCCAGGATTGGCTTTGGGGGAGAGTCCCATCTCTAGAGAAAGTTGTGTCAGGCTAGGGTCCTGTTTGCCACAGGTCTGTCCTCAGAAGCCAGTGTGGGACTAAGGTTTGCTCCCCTGTCTTGGGCATGGTTGGCTGGGGTGTGGGCAAAGACTTGTAAAGGGGATGTGGAAGTAGGGGACTTGTAAGGTGCCTAAGGCCACCATGGCTTCCTAGTCACTTCCTGTGGGGCATTCCTCTCAGCCCAGCCTCATCTTCTTAGGGACCAGGCCAGCCTGCTGCAGGCAATGCTCTAGCACCAGGAGCTGGAGAGGCTCCTCCCTTAGGCAAGGTCTCTCCTTCTGTGATCCTTGATTTGTGAAGTGGTAAAAGGGATCTCTAGAGATGCTTAGAGTAAAAGGTGCAGGGGATTAGTTGGGTGAGGCTCAAAATCCAGGCTTAGAAACCTGGCAGGAGTCTAGGGGTGCCTTGAAGTCTTGAGCAACTGTTGGGCAAGTGTCAGACCCAGATTCCAAGGTCACTCTGGCCTCAGCATGTTTTCCCTGGACATGGAGGCGTCCCTCTCCATAAGATTTCTAGCGGCCTAGTCTCCACCTTTGGAGCTCACAGCACCCCCAAGATGCTGGCCCCCCCAAACAAACATCAGCGATTCCTTTCTTACCTGCTGAGAGCCCAGAGGCAGGAGCAGCATCAGGGCCCTGGCCACAGGTGAGCAGCTCTGGCACTGGTGCAGGTGGCTCAGACCCTTGGCCTGAGTAGCCCTCAGAGAGGCAGTGACGATAAGTCTCCCAGAGACAGCCGAGCCGTGCTGGGCTGGGGCCACGAGTCTCCAGGTAACTGCCGCCCTGCCAGCCTCTGGCGTTCCCACATTCTCACCTGCACGTCATAGGGCTGGATCAGCCCAGGCAACCTCAAAGGCTTGAGGCAGCCTATGGTGGACATGGCTTTTGGCTTGACCCTAGGCCCACAAGAGACTGGGCAGTGAGCCCTGTTCCTCCTTGTCCATCGTGGGACACACTCCCCAGACACCCAGAGAGTGTCCTCTGAAATGGAACTCCGCCAGGGCCTAGCCCCCACTGAGCCACCCCTGCTGTTCCCACCCCACAGGCTCGCCTCAAGTTCCCCATCGACTACCCTTACTCTCCACCAGCCTTTCGGTTCCTGACCAAGATGTGGCACCCAAACATCTATGAGGTGAGCGCACACAAGCCTCGCACAGGCCTCTGCCTCCCCATGGTCACGGCTCTGGTGGAGCAGGCAGTGGGAGCCTGGCCAGGGCTAACCCGCTGTCTCCCTCACTCAGACAGGGGACGTATGCATCTCCATTCTCCACCCACCTGTTGATGACCCACAGAGTGGGGAGCTGCCCTCGGAGCGGTGGAACCCCACACAGAACGTCAGGTGAGGCTAGGCCCACCATGCAAGTCTGGTGGCACCTGTGCCCTGGACCGGCCCTGGGACACATGGGAAGAGGCGTCTGTGTCCGTAGTGCCTGTGGCACTGTGCTGTCCACCCAGAAACCAGACCCTGGGGAGATCCCAAGGCATCCTGCTGCTCACCCTGGGAGCCCCAGCTTGAGGGTGGGCTGCGGATGCTGTGTGTCTCTGAGGGCAGCCCTCAGTCTGCAAGCAGCCCCTATCCACTCCAGCTCCTGCTGCCTGGTGGTGCCCTGAAGTGTGAGCAGATCAGACAGTGCTCACAGGGGCCTCTAGGGGCTCCTGGGTTGAGGCCTCAGTAGTTGGGGCCTGAGAGAGATGGAAGTCTGGGTTCTGCAGCCACCGCACTCCAGTCCACTCGTCCCCCTAGGACCATCCTCCTGAGTGTGATCTCCCTGCTCAACGAGCCCAACACCTTCTCGCCGGCCAATGTGGATGCCTCAGTGATGTACAGAAAGTGGAAAGAGAGTAAGGGGAAGGACCGGGAGTACACGGACATCATCCGGTGAGCACGGGGCTCTGAACCCCAGAGTAGGGCCACCTGCTTCTGCTAACGAGGCTGACGAGTGCTTCCTGCCTTCTAGCCTGTTGGAGGCCACCTCTGCTCAGGGGCAGCAGTTGCAGATGGGGACACCAACCCCAGTCAGAAGTGTCCAGCCAGTTCAGCCCAATTTCTGGCCTCTTCTTTGTTTTTGAAAACATGGTGTATTTTTTCCTTCTTTGTGTCACAGAAAAGTGTGGTGTGTGAGCACATGTGTCCACATGGCCCACATGGCGTGTGTGTCTGTGTGCACTGTGGCATACAGTGTGAAGGCCCCATTCCCAGCATTCAGGAGTTCCTAGTGTCTCATCGCTTGGTGACTCAGCCCTGATGTGCCTGGTCCTTCCTGCACCCCACCAGGGCAGCACTCTCCCTGGGACAGTGGCCTCTGCTGCTGTGGTCCTTGTAGGTGGGTCCGCCAGGCAAGTCAGGTGCTGCAGACTCGCTGAAGGCCCAGCAGGCCTACGGTCTGCTGCTCGCTGGCACTCACAGCCACGGACAGCTTGCCAGGCGGGGCTGCGTCCCAGTGGCTCTCTACCTGCTCCGATCTCCTCTGAGTCAAGAGGTGACTCTACAAAAGAAGTAGTTTCTTGGGGAGTTGTGGGGACCTGTCAGGTGAATGGGGCTCAGGGACCTCCTCTCTGTCTGTTTTCTTGCTGTCTGTCGTCACTCCTCAGCAGGGTTTCTCAGTCCTTGCTTTGGTGTTCGTGGAACACGAGTCCTCACATCCTGGCCAGGTGCTCTGCCACCAAGCTGCCCCAGCCCTACTGGCTCATTTTTTGATTGAGTTAATCCTTTTCTGTGTCTTTTCTTTTCTCAGAAATGTGGAGTGCAGGGCTGGGGCTACAGCTCAGTTGGTAGAGTGCTTTCCTTGTGTGCACAAGGCCTTGAGTTCAGTCTCCTGCAACACACAAAAAAAAAAATGGAATATGGAATGCCTCCCTTGTGTGTCATCCTTGCACAAGAAGTGTGCCAATTTCCTCCGTTGTTCCATTTTTATTGTACATTGCTGCCAAAGAAAGCACTTGAAACACTTTTCAACTTATTCTTTTTAGTAATTATTTTATTTATCTTTATGCTGTGTTAAGGATTGAACCCGGTGCCTGACATGCCAGGCAGGAACTCCGCCAGTGAGCCACAGCTCCAGCCCTCAACTTGCTATTTATCTTTGTGTTTTGTGGAGCTGGAGATTGAACCAGGGTTCTCACTTTTGCTGGGCAAACATCTAATTTGCTTTTTAATTTAAAATAGTAGCTTGGGGCTAGGAATACAGCTTAGTTGCTTGCTTTCATGCACAAGGCCCTGGGTTCAAGCCCCAGCACCACCAAAAAAAATAGCTTGGCACAGTGCCCACGCCTGTAATCCCAGAGGCACATGAGGCCAAGACTCGAGGATTGCAAATTCCAGGTCATCCTGGGCAGCTTAGCGAGGCCCTAAGCAACTCAGGAGATCCTGTCTAAAAAGGCTGGGCATGCAGCTCAGTGGTGGAGCACCCCTGGCTTCTATTCCCAGTGCTGCCAGAACAGAAAACAAGCTGGCGTTGTGGTTGGGAGGTGCCACTTTCATGTGATGAGACTCTTGGAGCCAGGTGTATGTATACCTGTCCCCACTGACCAGGAGTCTTCTGGGTCAGTGAGGCACCATCTCAAACACACTGACCCTTGGTGGACTGGCACTTGGACCTGCTCCTCTGCAGAGGCCTGCTGCCCCACAGTCCACACAGAGCTGCCTGCCCACCTGACCCTAGCACTGCTGCTGCCCTTAGCCCTACCCTGAGCCAGGCAAGACGCCACACTCTGCACTTGTAGCTAGCCCCCGGGTAGTCACACACACAACAAGGGCTCCTCCTTTCTGTCCCCTTCTTCCCAGTGCTTGGTCTGTCCTCTGCTGCCCTGGCACTTCCTGTGAGCAGAATGCCTTGAACTTGAAATGCTGCACCCATGGTGTTTCACATGGGTGCCACGTGCTGCCACGTGCTCCTAATGAGCTGGACAGTTGTTCTGGGCAGCTGTGCCAAAGCTGTGGTAGCCACCAACCTCTACTGGCCATCTGAGAGGCACCCCTGCAACACCTGCCCTCAGAGGTGCCCGTACTCTTGGCACCTCTTCCCTGCCACCTCCTACACAGTCCCAGAGCAGAGATGAGAGCCAGACTGTTTTCATCCCTCAGAACCCCGTGGGCCACTGTGCCCACCTGGGACTGTAGTCACTGTTCTCTGCCTGCTGCTGGCTCTGACTACATCTTTAGGCCTCAGAGAGCTTGTGTCCTGCTGGGTTCTGCAGGACAGGCAGGAGAGCCCTGGCTGGTGCCGGGAAGGCCCAGAGCTGCTGGCACAGTGCCCTCCCACCCTCCTGCAATGCCCACGGGAGAGGCCTGAGCCAGGTGCAATGTCTGTCCTAACATGCAGACACAGGTGGCCAAGACCGGGCTCAGTTCCTCCCCCATGGTCCCTGTTCCTGTGCGTCTGCGTCTTCTCTACGAGCTGTAGGCTAGAGGCTGGGGTCAGCATCTGCCTGTGCCACACCGTTCCCTGTGTAAACCCGCACCCCGAGCAGCCCTGGCACTTCCTGATGGCCAGGGTGTCCAGTCCCACTATTGGCACTGCAGCCGTGCTCCTGCCTGGCACCACGTCCTGGGGTCGGGTGGGTTGGGTGGTGTGTAGTGCAGGGCGTGCGGAACCTGGGTGTGGCCTGGCATGAGCACAGCACAGAGCTGAGGCTGGCCACCGAGTCTCCCTGTGTCTGTGGCCCTGGATGGCCCTGAAGCCAGCTTCTGTGGGCAGAGGCTGCGTGCTGTGCCCGGTGTCCCTGGCATGGCTCCCACTGGCTTCCTGTTCTGCAGTGTAGCCCTGATGTGCCATGGGGGGGTGGGCCAGGATCAGAGCAGCCCCTCATCCCTCCTGTCCCCCCAGGAAGCAGGTCCTGGGGACCAAGGTGGACGCAGAGCGCGATGGCGTGAAGGTGCCCACTACGCTGGCCGAGTACTGCGTGAAGACCAAGGCGCCGGCGCCCGAGGAGGGCGCGGACCTGTTCTACGAGGACTACTACGAGGACGGGGAGGTGGAGGAGGCAGACAGCTGCTTCGGGGACGACGAGGATGACTCGGGCACCGAGGAGTCCTGACACCTCGTCCACCGAATAAACTCTGAGATTTTACCTCATGGGACGGACGCTGGCTCTCTCGACAGGCTACCTCACGGCACTGCCTTGCCCTGCTCTGGGCGGCGCGTTTGGGTGTCCTTCCTTCCCTGTGCGGTTCTGGGTTCTCCTCGCTCCAGAGAAGAGCCGGGCTTGGGCTTGCCGGCCCCCTCCTGGGATGGCAGAGCCAGCAGAGCCGCAGCAGCCAGGGTCGTGGGCGGGCCCCGTCCAGCAGCTTCGAGGCTGGGGTCCTAGCTCCTGGATGGACGGACTGCTTTGAGGTCACTCCTTTCTGCTGTGGTTTGTTTGAAATCTAAATAAAACTGCCTGCGAGGAGGCAGACCACTCCTCCTTCAGGGAGGCACCAGGGCCAAGGTCATCACACTGCTGGTCCCTTTGCCTCCACAGTGGGCCAAGGAGGGGTGGGTCAGAGCCATGTCCCTGGGCCTGATGGTCACCTCTCCACCTAGGAGATGGGGTAGCCAGGGAACCCCCCAGTTGCCTTTGAGGGAAAGGGCCCCATCCACAGAAGCCAGTGGCCCTTCCTGGACGCTCAGGGCCCAAGGTGGACTCTGCTGCTTCCCAAGGGTGCCTCTCACACTGGTGGCAAGTGGGACACTGCTGGTCTTGTGTCTGTGCAACTGAAAGGCCCAGAATGGCTGGACTCAGGAATTGGACTCGCTGACCTTGGAATTGCTTGGATGCCCAGGGTCAAGGGTATATGCCTGGACCCAAGTGGGCACAGTGCGGTAGGCCCTGGACCGCACTGCTGGTGGGTGCAGCTTTGCCACTTGTTTGCTTTTGTTTGCTTGGGTTTTATTTTGGACAGTACTGGGAGTGGCCCAGGGCCTCGTGCTTTGTAGCATGCTCTCGGTCCTGGGTTCAGTCCCTAATACTGCCCAAAATGGGGCAGGGTGTCTCACTAAGTAGCCCAAGCTGGTTTCAAACTTACAGTCCTTCTGCCTCAGCCTCTTGAGTTGCTAAGGTGATGGAGGTGGCCACTGTGCCTATGAATTTCCTGTTCAAAACTTGCTTTTTTTTTTTTTGGTACTGGGCATTGAATCAGGGCACTTTATAAAGCTGTGTCCCCAGCACTTTTTAATCATGTGAAGCTGGGTCTCACCCCATTGCCCAGGCTGGTCTTGAACATAGTCTTCAAGCCTTCTGAGTGGCTGAGTGACGGGCAGGTACAGGCCCTGCGGCATCTGACCCTGTGGTGTGCTGCAGCCAGGCACAGCCCCTGCCTGCTGCCCCCCCTGCCTGCTGCCCCTTCCACTGGGAGCCAGTCACAAGGGAGGGGTGGGGAGTGGGTGTTAACAAGAGGACAGTTTGGGTTTGGGCAGAAGCGTTGGAGGTGGGTGGTGGGCATACTACAGAGCTTTCCCGTACAAAACGGGGAACTGTGTGTGTTACCACAAAAATAAGGAGAGGCCTGAGGTGTGGCTCAGGCAGAGTTCTCCTGAGTGCAGCTGCACCAGGCCCTGGGCTCCATCCCCAGCACCAAGGAGGAGTCACTCTGAAGCCTGACCGCACAGACGAGGTGGGGATTGGAGCACTGTATTAAACCATAAGGAAGTTTGGTAGTCTCACAGTTTTGTCTTCAAGTTCCTGTCCTTTAGAAACCCCTTCTAAAATGTTCTGGGTGAGGTAAGGCTGGAGGTGGAGAGATGTCAGCTGTGTGCAAGGGCAGGGCAGGGCAGGGCTGTGGGCAGGTGAGATGGGAGACAGGCCCCGTGCTCTGGCACTCCAGAGGGGGTCGTGGGTGGAGGGGGTGCCGAAGATTGGAGGAAGCCCAGGCCTCAAAGGTTCCAGGGCAGTGGGCGACTTAGCAAGACCCATAGCAACATGGTGAGACCCTGTCTCAGAATGGGCTGTGGCGCTCACCTAGCATGCTTGAGGCCCTGGGTGGCTCTGGAAAGGATGCCGCAGCAGGTCCTGATTTGGAACAGCACGTCCGGAGAAATCAGGCCGTGCTGGAGAGTGCCTTCTCCAACTTTCTCCTGAGTAGGAGTCTCATGTTTGGGGGGCTGCAGAGCTCTGGGTGGGGATTCTGCATCCTCCCTTCCTGACCTGCTGCAGGGCCGCCTGGAGCTCAGGCCTGCTCTCAGTGTCCACCCCCTGCCCCCAAGGCGCGCTGCCCTCCAGAGCTGTGCATGAACCTGGGTTTCTGCACCATGGCTGGCTCCTGCGGCTCTGCTGCTGTGCTTCAGTGTTTTCTCCAGGACACCTTGGTCTTGGCACCGGCCAACAGGGCTGCATGATGCTATGAACTATCAGCCCCTGCTCAGGGCTTGCTGCTGCCCGGGGTGTCCTTCACAGCAGACAAGTCGAGGGCCTCTCACCTCCCCTGGGATCTGGGTGACACACTGTCCTTCCAGTCTCCCCCACGCCCAGGCTGTGTGGGGCAGGAATGCACCGAGCCCCCAGGTTCTCGCCATGCATGTGGCAGGAGTTGGTGCTTTTGCTTGGCCACTTGGTGACAGGATGCACACTGGCTTTCTCCATGGTGAGAACCACAACATCTTCATTGTCTGAAGGGGGCTGGGCCCCAAAAGCTGCCAACCACCTGTCCTGGGAGACTAGGCTGTCTCTGCACCCTCCCAGCAGGCCTTGGAGGCAGGCTTGGAATGAAGCAACCCTGCAGGAGGGCAGAGCTGCTGCCACGCTGTCAGCCAGCCTCCACACCACAGGCTGGGCCCACACCTGGTGCTGCCAGGGTTGACGCGGAGCAGGGTGGCTGGTACGTGCTCCAGAGGCCAGGCTGGCTGGAGGAGGGTGGCTCTTAAATGAGCAGGAGACCTACTGGATGGGTGCACACAGGGATCCTTTCATCTAGCACCCATCATCCTATAAGTTATCTGTCCATCCACCATCCATCCGTTCACCACCCATTACCCATCCATCCACCACCCGCCCACCACCCATCCATCCACCCTTCGCTGCGTGCTTGTTGAGTGCGCACTTCTCTAGGCCTGTTGGAAACAGGATGGACCTGGGGCCTACCCTCATGTTGACTCTAGGACAAGGGGCTATTATCAGCATTCCTGTGTGACACAGTGTCTGCACCAGTCCTGGGAAGGAAGAGAGCCAAGTAGGGGTGGAGCGTGATACCTGGTGTTTGGGAACTCCCACGAGAAAGTTGAGGAGACCCCAGGTAAGGAGGCCAGACCTAGGGCCTCCAGGGGAGCCCTCCTGCAGGCCGAGTCCCTTGTGGGAGAAGGAGCAGCAGGGCCTCAGGGGCCCTAAGGTGGGGCTGCGTGGGCCCGAGGGGTCATGGGGAGGTGGGATTTCTAGAGCCTCTAGAGCAGTACTGGGGATTGGATCCAGGGGAGCTCTAGAACTGAGCTACACTATTGTCAGAGTCTTGCTCAGCTGTTGGGGCTGGCCTCGGCTTCCCGGGTCATTGGGATTACAGGCGTGCTCCACTACACCTGGCCACTGATGGGGTCTGGGCAGTGGAGCCTGTGATGGGGAATGGGGTCCAGGGCAACCCCTGTGTGTTCTGCTGGAGTTTCAAGGGACACTGGGAATTTCATTAGAATGGTGAATTTGGGGTCTGAGGCCTCCAAGCTTCGGGTGGGGCAGGATACATCTAGCCTTAACCTGACCATATCTGTTCCCCTTCCCCGTAGGCAACACATTTGACACCAAAATTATTGGGAATTGAAAGGCCACCACCCCCACTCAGGCCTACACATGGCTTCACTGCAGAAAGCTGGCACCCGCCTGTGTTGGGGGGTCCTTGTGTACCCCACCTTGGGGGTTGACAGCTGCCCACTGTCTAGTCAAGCCAGAAGTACCCCTGCCCCACCTCTCTGCCAACCTAGACATCCCAAAGTCCCAATATCCAGCTGCAGGGCATCCTGAGACACAAGCAAACAAGGGTGCTCCTTCCCCTCCCTAGAGGCAGCTTGGGCTGCAGGTTCCTGGGGTGTTTCAGCTGGAACAAGAAGCACAGGAAGGTCTGGGCCTTCCAACTGGATTGATTTGGGCCACCTGTCAAGTTTAGGAATGTGTTTGACACCTGTGGCCACAAGGATAGAGCTGACCTACCTGCCTAGTGGCAAAACACAAGAAACTGGTCCCTGTTGCCATTGAGAAGCCACTAAATAAACCCTCCTGGTGCTGCCCTGCCTCTGGAGTAGCCAGTAATTAAAATCCCAAAACCGAAGTGCAAAAGAGGATCTGTTGGCTCATGTAACTGACAAGTCTATGAGGAGGTCTAACTTCAGGTGTAGCTTGATCCAGGTGCAACTTGATCCAGTTGCTCATGGGAGGCCCTGGTCTCAGTGCTGCCCTTTCCCACTGGCCACATTCTTTCATGTAGCACCAAGGATGCACCTGCAAGTCCTGCAGAAAAAGCTTGTTTCTCTAGTTTACGCAGATTTATGAGGATTGGCACACATTGACCTTGGAACAAATAACTGTAGAGGTGCAGTCCTGGGCGAGGGAGTTCCCGGGGTGGTCTGGGGCATGGAGGGTGGCACTTCTGGATGCTCAGGAGTGGGGAACGGCTTCCTGGAAGCTGTGGAGACAGGTAGGACCCTCGCAGGACCTGCTGGGGATGGACAAGGCGGGCTGGTCATCTACACCCTGGCTCCTGCTGCCTCAGGATGGAGCTACTGAGGCTGTGCTGGGGCTGCATGACCTTTGCAGCCCACGCCTCGCCTTCCACAAAAGGTGGACGCCAGCACCCTGCCCGTGTGCCGGCTCCAGCTGGGAATGCCTCATGCTGCTGAAGTGCTGGGGTGGCAGGCCTGACACAGCTCGTCTGCCTGTGGCCCCCCTCACCTGCTCCTCTTCCCCATCGTTGGACAGGGAGGTGCGGCCCAGCAGCGTCGTCCAGCCCCTGGCCTTGCCACAGAGCACCAGGCGGTGAGAGCAGGAGTGCCGTGCAGTGTGACCAGCTGGAGGCTGACACCAGGGCGGCCACCTGGCCCACACACACACTGCAGGAGCTGGAGCCCTGTTTGCTGTGTGCCCAGATGTGCAACAGGAGCCTCTCTGGCGTGGCAGCTTCACCCCTGGCCCGCCTCCTCCGCTCAGTGGCCGGCTCTCTGAACCAAGCCTACTGCAGGGTGACCATGCAGCGGGCAGGGGCAGCTTAGCCTGACAGAAGGCCCACAGGCTCCTGACTGCACCCACCTCAGCCTGTGGCCAGGGCAGCAGCTGGGCCAGCCCCTCGCGTGTTCTCTGGGGACCCTGGAAGTGGGACTAGCATTGACCCCATTTCTCAGATGCAGAAACTGAGACCCAGAGGGGTTAAAGGAGCTGGCCGGGGCACGTATTAGGGAGCAGCAAAGGGGACCAGGGCACAGGCCAGGGCATGTGCAAGACCATGGGACAGGAAAGAAGGGGAGAAGAATGCTCCTGGCCTGGGAGTGGCCCCTTGGTGCCTCTCAAGCCCCACTGGACTTGCTCCCGACAGAGGTCAGATGCTCACAGGGGCTCTCCCACCGCCAGCAGGCAGACTGGCGCGTCTCTGGTGTGAGGCCAAGGCCGGGTGCATTGAGTCCTGTCCTTTAGCTCTAAGACCTGAACCAGCATCTTCAAGCCTCCTGTGGCTTCTGCCATGGCCCCTATGTGTCCTGGATCAGGAGGGTCATCAGCCACTGGCCATCCTGGCCCCTGATGTGGCACTCCAGTTGACCAGATCCCTCCGTGGCAGACCCTCCCCTCAGGGTTCAGGGAGGGACGTAGCGGTTGGAGACGGCACATCCGCAGGACCGATCCACAGTGGTTCTTCATCCACTGAACTGGGCAGCGAGGTGCCGGGCCACACTGCCATCGCAGCAGCTCAGAGGCAGCAGGAGCCAGGGTGTAGAAGTGCCACCCTCCATGCCCCAGACCACCCTGGGAACTCCCTCGCCCAGGTAGGAGGGTGGGAGTTCAAGGTCGGCCTGGGCCACTTCTCAAGGCCGTGTCTCAAAAGATGAAAGGGGGTGGGGATACAACTCACATTCAAAAATAAATAAATACATAAACCCAGGGCAGGGAGCAGCTCAGCAGTAGAGCACCTCCCTGCGCACGTGAGCCCTGGGTGCACTCCAGCACGGGAAAGTGGTAGGGAGACGAAGGCCCACCCCACCGCAGCTGCAACCTGGGAAAGGGAGGGGTACCTCCCCAGCCTCTCCCAGGAGGGCGTGAGGGTGGGGGCACCTGAGCCAGCAGGGGGCAGTGCTGACCGGCCAGCACACTGTGTGCACTGCGGGTAGGGAGCCTGGGCAGGTGTCCCAGAGTCTTGCACTTCACTCACACGGTGATTGGGTACAAGTCACAGGCCCGGCTGCCAAGCCACGCAGCCTGCGCAGCAGTGGGTTTCAGCACATCCTCCCAGTGCAGCTGCACCTCATCTAGTCAGAACACTCTTCGCCCCAGAAGGAAGCCCGGCCCCCATCCCTCCAGCCTGCCCTGCGGGTCCGCGTCCATCTCTGGACTCCCCTGTCCCAGACATCTCCTGTCACTGGCTCACACACTGTGGCCTTGTGCGTCTGCTTCTCACTGAGCACAGTCCTCAGTCCATCCATGCTGCAGCAATGTGGGAGCCTCACTCCACTCCAGGAGAGAAACACACTTTCTCCTACTCTTCCTGGCTCTTGGGGCTATGAATTAAATTTCCGTAAAGTGCATTAACAGGAGAAAAGCCCTTCCAGATGCACAGGCGTAAGTCCCACAGAAACACCGACTCCACAAAGGCACCGACCCAGCTTTGTGCCACCCTGAGCTACAGGAAGGATTGGGGCATTTGAGGGTGGGGGATATGCAGGCCTCAGGGGTGATGTGCTCATGTGTGGGAGGCTGAGGCCAAGGGTCCCCTGGGCCAGGAGTTCAGGGCCAGCCTGGCAACAGCGAGGCTCCATCTCCAAAGCAGCATCCTCTGAGCACCTGCTGCTGCTGTTCCTCGGAGGCACGTGTGCCTTTGAAGGAAGCAGCTCTTCAGAGCTGTTCCTCCGTCTGAGGAATCAGCAGAACCACCAGAAACATGCCAAAGTGTTGAGGGTCAGAACTACAGTGCTTAATGCTCTACTGGTTCTGTCTTGTTTTGGTGCCAGGGCTGGAACCCAGGGCCTATTACAGGCTAGGCAGGTAGTTAACCCTGAACCACACCTAACCCCAGTCTTAATTTTTTTTTTTTTTGAATTTTGAGACAAGGTCTGCTAACTTGCTGAGGCTGGCCTCCAACTTGGCTTCTCCTGTTTTGGCGTCCCAAGTTGCTGGGATGACAGGTGGCCCCTGCAACTTATCTTTGGGTTGGGCACTTCACCCCAGAGGTCCAGGCATGGGCAGGACTCACTCTCTCCCAGGCTCCAGGCCTCTCTGGCCTGTGGCCACATCACTCCAGAAGGCTGGGCTTGAAGGCCAAGCGCAGGAAGCTGTTCTTGTTTGCAGCGGTTGGTGCTGGGGCTGGAACCCAGGTCCTCCCTCACCCAGGTCCTGAAGCTGGCTTCATGGAAAAGGCTCAAAAAAGCAGAAACAAAAAGAAGTGGGCTGCCCAGTGGGACAGGCAGGGCTGACCTGGGGGAGCAGCGGGCTAGCTGGCACCAGCTGATCTCAGGCCTGCTTCTGTGGAGGAAGGAGAGGGACTTTGGTGCCATGCTGGCAGGACTTGGCTGTCAGGAATCCAGCTGTGTCCCAGGGACAGATGTCCCCTGGGGCCCCTCCCTAGAGTCAGCAGGTCGGTCTGTGCCTCTGGCTGCACAGAAGTGCACGTGGGAGGCAGAGTCCTGTCTCCTGCAGTCCCATCTGGAGAAGCCCGTCCTGAGCCTCCCTGGACTGCAGGCCGGCCAGCCTCCCTGTGCTTCTCTGCCCTGCACCTGCCCCCGGGGAGCCAGGCTCTGGTGGCCCTGGCCTGCTCAGGACGTGCTCAGGCAGGGCCCTAGAGAGCCTGGGAGGTGGAGGCAAGGCTTCCTCACAGCCTCCTGTCCCCCGGTCTGGGGCAGCTCCAGCTGGACTCAGATCAGTGGGGCCAGGCCTGCGCCTGCCACCGCCCCAGAGGCTGCTTATCTCTGGCCTCCTCAGCTGTTCCTTCCTGGTCCAGGAATGTCCCCACCCCACCCTGAGCCCAGGCCTGGAGCCCAGAGAGAAGTGAGCCACGGTGCCGCTGCTCCCCAGGCTGTTGCCCTGGGGACAGGAAGGTGCTGGCCCCTCCCCACCGGGGACCCAGACCCTTCCAGTGGTTTCCCAGGGCACACAGAGGACACCCCACCTCCACCTGGACCGGAGGACGTCAGCTGGGAGGAGAGGCCATGGGTGTCCCAAAGCTGCCCTCCCAAGCAGCCTCAGGCTCTGACTCCAGACCACAGACTCGGGCCCTGAGACAGGCAGCCTTGCCCAGGGGCCTGCCTGGACCGGCTGGCTGGAGAGGTGGCCAGCAGGCTGGTGTCAGCCACAGCTGGCCCCTGCAGAGCCAGCCGCCTCTGCTCCCCTCGGCGAGGTGCACCGAGGTGGGGTCCCGGCCTCAGCTTCCTTTGCCAGCCCCAGTGTCGGACGGGGCCTCGGGTTCTGGGTTTCGCTCAGTCCTAGAGGCCCCTCGAGGAGGTGCGGCTGGGGGTGGGGCTGGCGCCCCCAGAGGCTCCAGGCCCGCGCTGCCCACCTCCCGGCTCCGGGCCCTCCAGGACTTCCCAATGGTGGCACTGCTCCAGCCTCTGCCTCTGTCTTCAGGCGGCTTCTCCTTTGGATGTGTGTCTCCTCTCCTGTCCTCACATCCGGGGCCACCCCGATCTAGGAGGGTCTCACCCTTCACTTAATCACATCTGCAAAGCAGAGTCATGGGCCAGGCTCTGGGAGCCTAGTTTGGGGGCCCCATGCAGCCCACCAGGTCCTTCTCTCTTCTGCTGGATTCTCCCTGTTTGACCCCTGCCTCTCGCAGGCCCCTGACAACTGAGCCATCTAGTCACAACATCCATCAGGCCAGGATCCTGCCCTGCTCCAAGACCTGCTAGGGCTCCCCAGTGCCCTCAAATAAAATCCACACTCCTCCCTACAATCCCCGAAAATCCTCTAGAACCTCTGGAAATTGCTTGGGATTCAAAGCCCCGACTCTAATGAAAATGCACACAGAAGAGTCGGTCCAGAGGCCACGGCTGCAGAGGAACCACTTGAGGAGAAACCCCAGACGCTGCCCATGCATGTCCTCGTGGATGTGGTCTGCACCCTCCCTGGGCGGGCCAGGCTGGTCTCCCAAAATGCTTTGGGATCCGCCTTGATGGCTGCCTCCCACACCCATGGTCAGAAGATTGGCACTGCTGAGAAGCCTCGAAACAGGCACTGCTGGTGGACACGTGCGCGGAATGACCAGCTCACTAAAGGAGACACTGCAGAGAGGGCAGGAGCCATTCTGCGTGTTCTAGCTGGTGAGGAGCCCTGGGTCCTGTTGGAGGTGCCCTTGGGAAGCCCACAGATGGAAAGGGTCCAGGTGGTTTCAGACCTGTCGGCAAGGGGCCGAAAACCCCTGGAATCATCCCTCAGATATCTGCCGGGGAACCCACTGACAGTCATCAGCCAGAAAGTTCTCGAGGGTGGCTCTGGTAGGAAGAAGCAGCCGGATGGTACCCTGGCTGCAAACCGCCACGGCCCCACTGGTGAGGGGGCCCAGAAGCAGACACTGGGAAGGTGCCTCACGGAGGTGTTCACTGCTGCTCCTGAGCTGCCCCTCTTCAGTACCCGGCCCTCCCTCGGGCTGTCCCGTGAGAGCAGGTCCCAGAGATGATGCCGGCAGGCTCTGCCCATCTCTGAGGCTTACCCAACAGGCTGCGGTACTCGTCAGGAGTCTCTGTGGCTCCGTGGATGCTGGGTCTGGCCGGAGCCCAGTCCTGGTGAGGATGGGTCTTTTGGTGGCGGCTCCTTGGCTGCTTCACCAGTCACAGAAACAGGCTGGTGATGTGTCATTTCCGTCACGGAGGGACAGATCTCGGACACGGAGCTGTGCCGGGAAGGTGTCTGCCTGCTGGGACCGGGTCGGACCTGCTCCGCCTGCCAGGGCTGTGAAGCAGGGGGCAGGGACCAGGCGCTGGAGTCGGCTCCGCAGGGTGAGGTGGCTGCTTTTGCCCGGTTGGCTCTGGTCTTGGTGCTGACCCTCACTGACACTGAGTGTGGAGTGGGTCTGACCGAGAGGCTGCCGCAGGCACAGTGTGGTCCTGTGTCGACTGAAGAAGAAGCGGCCGCAGTGGGTGCGGGTGTGAGGGCCGACGTGGTGAGATGACAGTCAGGGAACGCTCCCGGGTCTCATGGGGTCGGCCCTCGCCAAGCCCTCTTGGGCAATATCAGGGCTGATGGAAAGATCTCAGAGGGGTCAGTGCAAAGCTAAAAGAGATCGTAACAAACTTCTTGGATGGATTCACATCAAATACTGGTTTGGGGGCTGGGATTGTGGCTCATTGGCAGAGCACTTGTTCGATCCTCAGCACCACATTAAAAAAAATAAATAAAAATTGGGCTGAGGATGTGGCTCCAGCAGTAGCGCGCTCGCCTGGCATGCGCACGGCCCTGGGTTCGATCCTCAGCACCACATACAAATAAAGATGTCGTGTCCGCCAAAAAGTAAAAAATAAATATTAAAATTCTCTCTCTAAAATAAATAAATAAACAAACAAACAAACAAATAAAGATATTGTATTCCAGCTACAACTAAAAAAAAAATACTGGTTGGTTTCACCCTCATTTCTTCTAGCAGCAGTGTTTCCATTTATAGAAGGGTCACTCTCATACTTTTTTAAGGTCCTGGCTCAGCATCTGCAGGGCCATCTTAAGTGGCCACCCAACCTTCACTGCTGCACTCTTTCCTGCCCAAGGGCATGTCACACTCCCTCACACCGCCTCCTTGGGACCCGCAGGCTCAGGCTCCGATCCCTGAGCTGCCCCATGAAAGTCTGGAACCCCAGCCTGTTCTGCCTGGCTCCGTCGATGCCAAGATGGCCTTGATTCGTCAACTCTGACAATACACACGGGTGTGTCTCTGCCTGGCCTTTCATTTCCCGCTCGCCCATCTCCTGGTTCCTCACTTTCCTTTCACTCCTGCTGTACAGAAATCAGTTGAAAATAAAAGTTCCAGCTGGGGCTGGGGCTGGGGCTGGGGCTGGGGCTGGGGCTGGGGCTGGGGCTGGGGCTGAGCACTGGAGTGTGCGTGCGGCACTGGGTTTGATCCTCAGCACCACAGAACAATACATGAAATAAAGGCACTCTGTCCACCTACCACTACAAAAAAACCTAATAAATAAAAAGCTCCAGGTTGGTAGTAAAAAACCCAGCCCATGGGCAGGAGGGATGCCCAGCACACCCAGCCCTGAGGCTGAGGGGGAGGCTCTGAGCAACTCAGCCAGGCCCTGTCTCAAAGCCATGGCGGGCTGGGGGTGCACCCTCAGTCCCCAGCACCTCAGAACACAGGAGCCCAGGAGCCAGGGGCCGGCTGCAGATGTGTGGGGCGGAGGGGGGCGGCAAGTGACCCAGGTCTGCCTGTCCTCAGAGTCCAGTTCCCTCCATGGGGAGTCCAGCAGCACGCGAGACAGAAAAGCAAGAAGGGGCCTCTCCAGGCGAGCGCTCTTCCCACGCAGGGCCAGTCCAGGAAGTCCTGCTGGTCCTCACAGGCTGCACCCAAAGCCAGAGACGGGAGGACACCCAGACCTGGGGCCCGTCTCTCCAGGGAGGTGTGGGCCCCGGAGAGCAGATCTGGCCCTTGGCTCTCCCACAGAGGGTTAAGGGCACTGGAGGAAGCAGGATCCCGATGGCCAGGAGGCCAGGAGTGAAAGGGCAAAGTGCAAGGACTGTCCTCCACTGTACTGTCCTTAGCACGGACCAGGACCCGGCCCATGAATAAAAAAATCAATAAAAGCAGCCAAGACTTGTGGTGGTGTCCCTGCACGTGTGCCCTGGACACCAGTGCCCTGGACACCAGTGGCCTGGACCCGGGCCGCAGTCCAGGGGCAGCATACGGCCCAGCGGGCAGGGCCCCCCAGCCCTGGAGGGAATGAGTAAAACACAAAATGCCACCTTCATTCATTCATTTTCTTAAATTTGAATTTCAAGTTTAACTGGGTGTCCCCCGTTTGTATCTGAAAAGCCCAGCCCTGCGGTCCCTGGCAGGCAGAGGGGCCAGGACTGAGCAGAGCAGGGACTCAGGTGCTGGCCTGCTGAGCAGGGCTCAGGGCAGTGGCTCCAGGGAGGGGCCTGGAGCCAGCCCTGGAGGTGGCCTGGTGTGGGCTTTGTTTGGAGAACAAAGGCCACGGCTTCTTGGCAGCCCTGAAACCTCCCAGGGCTGGAGGCTGGGTAGGGCAGGAATTCCGCAGCCCAGCCTCCTTTGTGACCTGCAGGGCTCTGATGCCAGCTGGCCTCCCCTGTCCTCGTCCTGCACGTAGCTCCTGACCCCCTGTGATTCTCCAGCCTGAAGGCTTCCTGCCTGGGCTCTGGCAGCTCAAGGCTCCCAGGCTCCTGAGCTGCACCTCACTGTGTGCGGGGAACCTCCACAGGGCACCCCGGTCGGGCCCCTAGACCCTGCACTCTGCCTAGCCTCCTCCTGGAAGCAATGTCCACTACTCCAGGGAGACTGCTCCCCAGGGGCCTCTGCATGTGCTGCCCTCCCCTTCCCATGGACATGCCCCTCCCTGCCCCTCCTGAGCAAATTCCCGTGCCCCTCCAAGGAGTTGCCCACCCCTTGGCAAAAGCCGGCACCAGTACCTGATTACATCTCCCGCTGTTTTTTGGTACAGGGGATGGAGCCCAGGGGTGCACTACCACTGAGCTACTCCTCCAGCCCTTTTTTCTTGGTCTGTGTGTTTGAGACGGGGTCTAAGTTGCCCAGGCTGATTTCAAACTTGCCACCCTCCGACCGACCGTGGCCTCCAGGGTCAGTGCGACGCCTCTGCCACGGGCTTCTCCCTGTTTTCTATCCGAGCTGCGTTTACATCTCACGGACTCACCCCGCAGCCAGGCACAGAGGCCACGCCTGTGGCTCCAGTGACCTGGGGGCCACGCAGGAGGGTGGCAAGTTGGAGGGCAGCCTGGGCAGCTCCGCTCTACCTGGCTCCACCACATCCCATCACCCCAACAGGAAGCCCCACCCCATCCCTGCACCCACGAACCCATGTCCCATCTCTGAACTGGTGTGTTCTGGTCATTTCCCATGAAGTGTCTGGTCCTCACCCTCAAGGTCCACCTGCAGGTGGAACAGGAAATTAAAGGTGTGAGTCTACACACGGGCTCTGGAAGGGCCATCTGCCTGGGGCTGGCCGCTCTGGCCCTGCCTCTCATCAGCAAAGCACCTGCCTGCAGGAGAAGAGCTGTCTCCCCGCTGACAGGAGCACCAAGTCCCCAAAGGGGACTCTCATGCTCTTACACAGACCAGACTCCAGGACTCAGCCAGGGAACGAGACCCCAGCCCCCAGCTGTCAAATCTGTGAGGACAAGTTTCAATCAGAACAGGTCAGCACAGGCAAGTGACCCAGGTCTGCCTGTCCTCAGAGTCCAGTGCCCTCCAGGGGGTAGGGCACCGGGACCCAAAGGTCTGATGAACCCTGCTACAGGAGGCTGCAGGCACCTTCTGTCCCTCTCCTCCCAGAGGGCCCACGGGCTCCCTTCCCCCAGAATCCCGTTCCCCCTTTCCGACCTCTTCTAATAAACTCAGGCCTCCTCTGACATCCTGCCACGGTCCCAGGATGCATGGCCCTGAGCTCTGACATGGCCTGCCGGGCCAGGTCCACGCTGCAGCAGGTGTGCACAGGGGCCGCCCTGCGAGGGTCCCTCCGCCCTCCCAGGGAGGCTCCAGGCCGCTGTGTGCGAGTCTGGGTGTGAATCGGGCCTTCGCTGCTCTGGGGTACATGCCTAGTAGAACTGCTGAGCAGGGGCTGAGGGTGGGGGTCTGTGGCTAGCACTTGCCTAGCACTCAGGAGACCCCAGATTCCATCCCCAACATCACAAAGAAAGAAAAAGAAACAAACAAACATGAGTTAAGTAGAAGTGCATTTCAGAAGCCTCTGGGCCGCCTCCCGGTGGCTGTGCCAGCCTGGTCCCTGGCAGCAGGGGAAAGTCCCAGCTTTAAATTCTCACCAGATCTACCGTCTGGCTTCCAGACCCGGCCTCCTGGGAGTGGCCAGCGAGCCCCATGCCACCCGGCTATGGTCCCTGAGGGAGTTTCCCTGTGGGCTGACCGTGTTGAGTCTGCACACACACACACACACACACGCACACACACACACACACGCACGGTTCCTTGGGATCCAGAGACTTGGCCCCTTTACCTTATGCATTCCTCACAGTGCGGCAGAGGAACCCGGGCGTGGGGCCTGCTAGGCCAGGGCTCTACCATGGAGCCACACCCAGCCCCTGGGCCCATTTTTAAATCGGTTTTCTTTCCACCATTGAATGGGGGGGGGTGTTGCACGCGCGTGTGTTTAATGGACACAAACCCTTTATTTTATTCATTTTTACGTGGTGCTGAGGATCAGACCTGTTAGGTCGGTGGCAGCGACTTGGTGGCGACTTAGTGGACACTTAGAACAAAGCGCTGCTTTGAACATCCATCAGATGCCGGCGGAAACGCCTGTCAATCAGCAGGACCCCTTGGCCCATCCTGGAGTTCAGCCAACTCCCCTGACCAACTCCAAGGGGGCAAGGGACCCTAGAGACACCTTTTCCTGTCCCCAGCCCCTCCCTTCCTGCTGTCAGCCCCATAAAAGTCCAGTCCGGTCGAGCTTCCACACGGTTTCTCCTCAGACCCTTCCCCTGTCCCCTCTGTGGGTCTGATCGAGTTCCGCCGCCGGGGAGTGATGTCTCAGCCTGTTCAGCGGCCCTTTTAAATCTGCCTCCTTTGGTTGCTGGCTGCCCAGCCTGATCTGACAAGACCCAGTGCCTCACACCTGCTAGGCCAATGCTCTGCCACTGAGCCCCGGCCCCAGCCCCTTGAATTCCTTATATGCTCTAGAAATGTCCCTTATCAGATGCAGGATTTGCAAATAATTCCTCTTTCTATGGACTGTCTTTCACTTTCTTGTTGTCCTGGAAGAACAGAAGCTTTTGCTTTTGAGGCTGTGAGAGGCCTTGGGATTATTGCAGCACATTAAAAAAAAAGCGGGGGGGGGGGAGAAAGAAAAAGCAGGGTTTTAGTTCTGATGCAAGGTCCCTTCTCTTGCAGCCTTCTGTCCTCTCTGGGGACCAGCAGCTACTCCCACAAGGCCAGGTAGCGCCCACCCTAATGGCTGTCTGAAGTTCTGTCATCTGTTGTCATTCCTGCACGTGGTGTCCCCAGGGTTGGGTTCCCCAGGAAAACACAGACCTGGAAGCCAGTTAGATCGAAATTTCCTTTGTGTAATGGCCCAAAACCCGTACAGGAAACACGCCTAGAAACAATCTGCTCTCCCTCTGGGTCTAATCTGAGGGCCCATCGGCTACTGCTGAGGCAGGGGACCTTCCTCTCACCGAACTTAGCACCGGCTTTTCTTTCTTTTTCTTTTTTGCGATGCAACTTACATGATATAAATCATACCTCCAAAAAAGGCAAGAAAAACAAAAATAGGCTAAAATTTACCTTTTTAAATTATTCACAAAATCTTTACTTCTATATCAAAAAAATGAGACATTTTCACAGATTTCAACCTGAAACCTTTAAAAATAACGCAGCAAGCATGGTATGGAGCATCCCGGTTCAAAGAAGAACAAGGCTCCTAGTGGGAGAAAATGCCATTTACTGAGGAACAGCTCTGCATATTTATAACCCCAGAGGATCGTGAGTTCAAAGCCCATCTCAGCAAGTGAGGCTCTATCTCAAAAAATAACAACAAAAAGGGCTGGGGGTGTTTCCCAGTGCTCGGCCCCCCTGGGCTCAATCCCAGCACCAGAAATAAATGAGTAAACAAACCACGCAGCCGCAAGCCCGCGAGCCCCGCCCCACCTCCCAGTCGCAGGGGTGGCCCACCAGGGTCACGTGCCGCCCCTGCCAGGCTTCCGTAGCTGGTGCCGGCCGGCTGGCTCCGGCAGACGTGCGTGTGCGCGCGTGCGCAGGGCGTGGCGTCCGGCGTGCCCCGCCCTGTGACGCCACTTGCGTGCGCGCGCCCGCAGCTTTGCGGCCGCTCTACTTATAGCGCCAGGGCAGGGTCGGGCGCGGGACGACGGGCGACATGGCGGCGGCGCTGCTGGTGCTGGGCTTGGCGCTGCTGGGCGCTCAGGGCGCCTCCGCGGCGGGTGAGGAGCAGGCGGGTCCCCGGGAGGCGTGGAGGGGCTGGGACTGGAGGAGGGACGCCGCGGGTGGAGAGGTGACCCTGGCGGTACTGCCGTGCCTCGGGCCATGTCCCAAGTCTGAGGGGGACCTTGGGGGACGAGAGTGGAGTGGCCCCCGCCAGGGGTGACCTTGGGGGTTCTCGGGGGTCCTTCGGGGAAGGGGAGCGGAGGGGGTATTCTGGGGGGTCCTGGGCCCCGTGGGTGGGGGTGGAAAAGTGCTGCTGGAGGTCCTCGCGGGACAGTCACCCCGGGGCAGCCACCCCGGATTTGGGGGAGATGGAGTGAAGGAGGTCTCCATCTGGGGGTCCGCTCCCCTAGGGACAGCAGCGCTCAGGGGTGACATCGCGAGGTTTGGGGGCCCTGGGCTGAGGGATGCCTCGTGCCTCAGGGAGCCTCCACAAAAGGGGGACAAAATGGAGGGGTGCTGCCAAGATGAGAAGCCCCTGATCCTGCTGGTGCTGGGAAGCAGGAAAAGACCCTGGGAAGTTCCTGGGGGAAACAGTGCCATTAGGGCTCTCCCCAGTATCCCTGCCTGGATGTGTGGGTGCAAAACCTCTCACCACATTCTGGAGGTGCTCTCTCCTGTCTGACCCCGTAGGAGAAGGATCAGTCCTGGAAGAGGGCCTCAGAGGCACTGGTGGTGGCCACCTGCCCTTGCCTTTGGCAAGGGAAGGGAGACCCAACTCAGGGTTTTTTTGTTTGTTTTATGTTTGTTTTTTAGTTGTGGTTGGACACAATACCTTTGTTTCGCTGACTTATTTTTATGTGGTGCTGAGGATTGAACCCAGGGTCTTGCATGTGTGGCAGGCGCTCTACTGCTGAGCCACAACCCTGCCCCACAACTCAGGGCTTTTGAGGAGCCCCTCTGGACTGGAATCAGGGCTTCAGGCTGGTCCAGTGCCTGCCCAACCCATGTCCACAGATTGGACCCTGTGGGGCACATCCATGGTGGCCCATCCTGCCTGGGTAGGCATCCAGCCCTGGCACCTCTGTGACCTGTGCTACTGGGACCTTGGCGCTCATCTGGAAAATAGCTATTGTGCTCAGGTGGAAGCTGGGACCACGTGCAAGGAATGGCCCTGGAACTGTCGGCTCTGGGCCTGGAGGAATTATCATTCTTGGTGGGATTTGGACCCTGTCTCCATCTGGCACACATGCATGCTCCCTGAGTCTGGTTGTACTGCCTTCTCAAATGCTGTCTGACCTGAGGTAGAGTGAGACGGCGTCTAGTCCATTTCCTCCTTGAGGAGTGGGCAAATGGAGGCCTAGGAGGGGAGTCAGGTGTTCCAGGCAGCAGGGACATGGCCTCAGCCTCCCCGCCGGTTAAAGCAGAAAGTGCTGTTTTGGTAGACTTGGTAGCATTGGTGCTCAGTGCTGCACACGGGGGCCTTCTGGGAAGAGGGCCAAGGGGTGTTTTCCAGAAGAGCAAGACAGCATTCTTGCTTCAGGGGGGGAATTTTCTTCCTTTTTTTTGAGACCCCTGTTTGGTACCAGAGTAAGATCCATGGCACAGGAAATGAAGGCAAAACCCAAGGTCTGCTGCCAGGGGGTCAGGGCTGTAGCCAGGCAGCAGTGCCTGAGCAGTGGATGACAGGGCATTGGATAGGGCCAGGAAGGGGGCTGCCAATAGCAGAAGCTTCACCAGTGCCTCTGACCCACTTTAGCCTTTCCTTGTCTGTAATCAAAAAGGCCCTTTATTGGCCTCCTCCCAGGCAAAAGCCTTAGTCCCACGGTGAGGCTGGCTCTCTGGGTGATACAGATAGGCGCCCCCACAAGGTGAATGCAGAAGATAAACTGCGGTGGGGAGGGGCTGAAGCCCCACCAGCCCCGCCTGGATTGGGTTCAGTGCTCTGCCTCGCTGGCTAAGTGGGTAGAGGACCTTCGCCTTGCCCAGAGCCTAAGCAGGTTTATGCCAGCAGAAAGCTGAACAGCTGGCAGACCCCCTGCTCCTCTCTCCTAAGTGTGCCCCGGCCGTCTCTGTGGTGTGGGAGGTGTGCAGGGACACCTGGGCTGTGTCTGCTCGCTTATCTCACTTTCAGGCTTCGCCCTTGAAGGGACTCAGAGCCTGAGGTCAGGGTGCAGAGCAGCCCCCGGCACAGAGTGGAGGCTCCTACATTTTGTGGTGCTGGGGGTTCGACCCGTTTCCTCTGAGTGACCATGCTAGCTTTTCCTGGCCAGCCTGCTCCTCAGAAGCTGGCACTGGGACCCTCCCGAGATGGGCACCTGGGTGGGATATGCTAGCCATTTGATGCCCACAGCCAGTCTCCCTGCACCTTCTCCCCAGTCCTGGCAGCTCTGCTGTGGGGGAGGAGGGAGGCTGGGCGTGGGCCGCCACTCTGTGCTCTCTGGGAGGGGCCCTCTACCATATACGGTCTTACCCTGCAGTGGCCTGGCCTTCTGCCCTGCCCGGTTGCAAGTGGGCAGGGAGAGGGTGGCTGTTTTTAGATGAAGGTGAGTGCTGGAGTGGGTGGCAGGTCACATGGCAGGATCCAGACCTGCCCTCTCTGGGCGGGTAGTGGAGGAACAGAAGCTCCCCTAAGCTTCTCTCTTGGGTGCTGGCATCACCCCCAAAGCTCTGCCCAGTGAAAAGCAGCCATAGGGTGCACTGACCTTGTGTCTGAGGCCATTTGGAGGGAATGTGGACAGGACTGGGCATGAACCCTGGCTTCATTTCCCAAGAGACACGCAGAGAGGCCCCTCAGGGCAGATGTTCTGGTTCCCTCCTGTCTCTCAGGCCCAGGTGTCCCCAGAGACCAAGCAGCCAGGCCCAGGCCTGCAGACCTCCACAGCACCTGGTGGAGAGGTGGGGCTCGGGTAGGGAAGAGTAAGGCTCAGGAGCCCAGGTGGTAGCTTGGGAGCCACTGCCCTGAAGCCCTTGGTGAAGGAAGGCTGAGCCCTGAAGCAGTCCCAGGCCCAGGATCACCCTGCCCGCAGGCGGGAAGGCAGAGTTTCCTGCCCTGACTCACTGCTCCCACTCTGCCCCAAGCTGCTAGTTTTGCAATCAGGGAAATCTCATCTCCCACTAAATGTAGGTTACCCGGAGGTGATCTTTTCACAATAAAGGCAGTGCCAACAGTTGCTGACTCTGCATCTACTGCCCTGCGGGCCTTGAAACCACTCAGGTGGACAGGCATCTTGCCCAGTCCCTGGAGCTGTGGGGCAGGTGCCTGCCTTGCTCCAGAGCAGAGGGCCTCTGGCCTGGGGGCCTGTGATCTCTCCTGCCCCGGTACCTGCCCATACCTGCCTGTGCATCTGCAGGAGTCTTGCCCTAGGCAGTATCAGAACCTGCATCAGTGTCCTCTGCCACTCGACAGTTGTGAGACCCTTTGTCCCTTTTCAGAGAAAGAACCTGCAGGTGACCAGTGGTGGGGACTGAGGCCCCTTCCTGCCAGTGTGGCTGGTCCTGAGCCCCACGCCCTCCACCAGGCGGGCTCTTCTCCATGCCTGCCTGGCTGTGGGTGCCCCGCAGAGATCCGAGTGTGTCCTGGGGAAGGAGTGCCCGCCTCCTGCTGCAGGCCAAACAGAGCGTAGGGGCAGGGGACCTGTGCATGCTTGGGAGGCTCTGTAGTGCAGGTGTTCTCCATGGAGGGTACCAGGCTGAAGTGGGGTGCTGCCTGTGGGACCCCATTAGGAGGGCCATAAGAAGGGTTCTGACAGGCCTCAGTCACAGCCTCTGGCTTCCCAGTCTCGGGTCTAGTTTGAAGCTATCTGTGGCCTCACCGTTGCGCTGTCTCGGGTGAGGACCTGGCCCAGGTGGGCACGTGCCAGGCTGAGCCCCAGTGGCTCTAGGGCCTCGGGTGTCCTCTTCTCCACCCAGCTGTGCCCAGCTCCTCTGCACAAGCTGGAGGGAAGCAGGGCTCGCTGCAGAAGGCCCTGGCCGCTGTGCATCCAGGCTTGTGATGTGGATGTCCCAGCCAGCGCTGACCTTTGCTCTCGATTCTCCTCCCTCATAGTAATAGCACACTCACCCTCTCCCATAGCTGGCTTCATCAAGTCTCCACTGTCCCAGGAGGGGTGGGCGGGGGGCCGTGTGGAACTGCACTGCCAGGCTGTGGGCAGCCCCGTCCCCGAGATCCAGTGGTGGTTTGAAGGGAACGGTCCCAATGACACCTGCTCCCAGCTCTGGGATGGCGCTCGGCTGGACCGCGTCCACATCCACGCCACCTACCGCCAGCATGCGGCCAGCAGCGTGTCCATCGAGAAGCTTACCACGGAGGATGCAGGCACCTACGAGTGTCGGGCCAGCAACGACCCCGACCGCAACCACCTGACCCGGGCACCCAGGGTCAAGTGGGTCCGTGCCCAGGCGAGCGTGGTGGTCCTCGAACGTGAGTGGCCGGGGTGCCTGCCTCACTTTTCCTTTTGTGCCACCCGGCTCCTGGGTCCTGCTCCGTAGCATCCAGATGCCCCCCACCCAGCTCTCCGCCCACTCCCCACCCAGGCCTTTCCTCCCTGGACCCAGGACTCTCCGGTGACGGTGGGCTTGCTGCTCAGTGGGCCTGGGGTGGCCTGCAGGAGTCGGCAGGCCTGCCCTTTGCCCTCGGTCTCTGCACCCTGTTTTGTCCCATCCATCTGCCTGCCCTGCTCGCCAGTGCCTGCCCAGCCCTGCACCCTGGCTGGCCTGTCTCCCTTGTGCGTCAGACCAGTGGGTCGGGACCTGCCACTGCGTGGCCACACTGAGCATCCACACGGCCGTGCTCAGCCCCGGAGCGGGACCTCAGAACCTCTGGGGGCTTCTCAGCTTCTAGTTGTAGATGCTTTCAGGTTCGATTCCTGAAGGGTTTGTCGCCGCCAGCCAGCAGGTCTGCTCTGCTGGGGCGAGGGTCCCAGCAGTGCCCCAGAGCGGGGCAGGTGCCCTGGACAGCCGTGCTTCCCTCGTTTGCGAAGGCTAGGCCTTTGTTGGGGGTTTGGGGTATCATCGGCTCAGCTAGTCAGATGCCCGCAGAGGTGCCTCATGTCAGTGCTGCAGCAGCAGGAGAGGCTCCGTGGATCGGGCAGTGGCCTTGATCTGCAGTGAGGACACTGGTGGCTTGTACGGTCCTTGCGTCGTGTGCTGACCAGCTTACTTGGCTTCCTAGCGGGCACCATCGAGACAGCTGTGGAGGACATTGGTTCTAAGATGCGTCTCACCTGTGCCTTGAATCACAGCACCACCCAGGTCACTGGCCACCAGTGGGTGAAGGGTGACAAGGTGCTGAAAGAGGACATCCTGCCTGACCTGCAGACAGTGTTTGAGTGAGTGAGGGGCTGCTGCCAGCAATCCTGTGCCCAGAGGGGTCCAGAGGGTGTGGGATCCCAGAGTGTCCTCGGGGGTGTGGGGGCAGTGCAGGCCGACACCCCAACACTGGGGATACAGATGCCACTGTGTCCTCAGGGTGCTCTTTGGGGCCCTGTGCACAAGTGGAGGCCTCAGAAGCCAAGCACTGGGGCCCCTCTCTGCCTGCCCCGTGGCTGGGCATCACCCTAATTGGGCCTTTTGTGTCAGGCTTACTGGGGCGGACGGGCCTGGGTGCCGGCAGGGCTGCCAGCTACAGCAGGCTCATTAAGTGGGTCCCTGACTGCCTCTGGTCTGCGTCCCCCCTGAGGGCCTCCCTGGCGGGTCACTGCACACAGTCTTGACAGGACTGTAGTGGTTGGGTCAGGACAACCCTCTGTGAGCCACAGGCACCCTAAGGCCCCCGTTCCTGGGGACAGGGCTGCCTGGCCATGAAGACCAAACTCACTCCCACCTAATTGCAGGGTGAACATGGAGGACAGCGCTGGCAGGTACTTCTGTGTCTTCCTCCCTGAGCCCATGGGCAGGGCTGAGATCACAGTGAGTGGTAAGTGCTCGGCAGAGGGCATCCTGCATGGGGCCTAGGCCGGGGTAGTCTGCCATGCCCTTCTGGGGGGGCTCGTGGGGGGGGGTAGCAGGGTCAGGAGCCCAGGAACAGTTCTGCAGGGCCTGGGTGTCGGACTCTCCTTGTTCTCTCCAGGGCGTCCGCACATCAAGGCTGCAAAGAAGTCTGAGCATGCCAATGAGGGGGAAGCGGTCACTCTGGTCTGTAAGTCAGACTCTTACCCGCCCGTCACCGACTGGGCCTGGTACAAGATGGTCGACTCCCATTACCAGGTGAGGGCCCAAACTGGGACCCAGGGCTGCAGGACCACGGGTGGGAACCCAGAGCTCTCCTTCCAGTCTGACAAGGTCCCCCTAGGTCATCACCAACGGCTCCCAGAGCAAATTCTACGTGAGTTCTTCAGAAGCCAAGTCGGAGCTGCGTATCAAGGACCTGGACATGGGTACCGACCCTGGCACCTATGTGTGCAATGCCACCAACACGGAGGGCGTCGAGAAGGCCGAGATCACCCTGCGGGTGCGCAGCCGCCTGGCCGCCCTCTGGCCCTTCCTGGGCATCGTGGCCGAGGTGCTGGTGCTCGTCACCATCATCTTCATCTACGAGAAGCGGCGGAAGCCAGATGAGCCCCTGGATGGTGAGCTGCAGCCCCAGGAGCCTGGGGGTCGGGAGCTCCTGGGGAGGGCGGGGTCTGCCAGCCTCACTGCCCCTCTCTCCTCCCTCGGCCTCAGCTGGCATCCTCCAGGGTAAGTGGTGCCTCAGGTGCCTCTGACCGCTGGGGGCTCGAGGATCTTGGCTCTGGTGAGCCTTTGACTGCATGGCGTAGCCTCAGGCGCCCTGATGGCCACCTGGCAGCGGCCCTGGGCTTCTCCTGGCACTGGGGGTGGCCCCTGCACACCCTACCCCAGGTGTGGGCCTGCATGCTTGCCACAGGGGCCGTGCTGCTGTCCTTAGCCGGGGGCGGGCCAGGCCAAGGCCACAGTGCTTTTGAGGTGCTTAGCCGAGGTGAGGAGTGCCAGCTTTCTTGCACGGCCACTGCCTGGGAGGGACCCTGGGTGGCTGGCCCCTCTGGTGAGCCCCAAGGGAAGCTGCAGGTGTGCTGTGCAGACCTCTCCTGATGCCTGTCTCCTCTCTCCCATGTTGGCTGTGCCTACAGATGACGACGCAGGCGCGGCACCGCTGTAAGTCCTAGCTCACTGGGGGAGTGTTGGGGGCTCCAAGGTGTGTACCCAGACCTCCCTGGGTCCTTGGTGGGTGCCTCCCAGGCAGTCAGGGTGCTGCTCTGAGAGGGGCTGGGCTGGGGAGTGCTCGGTCTCCAGCCAGGCCCCATGGGCTGAGGCCCTGCCCCGTTTCCCTAGGAAGAGCAGCAGTCACCACGTGAATGACAAGGGCAAGAATGTCCGCCAGAGGAATGCCACCTGAGCAGGTGCACACCAACCCTGGGACCCCAGGGACCCCCCAGGGTGAGGGGGGGCTGGTGTTTGAGGGACCCCTGCCTCTCCAGGCGCCCTAGGACTGGAGCCGTGTGCTGGAGCCCCGCGTCTGCGTCTCTGCCTCCAGCAGGAGTCCACCCCCGTGTTTGCAAGATCCCAGATTCTCACCTCTGAGCCCACGGCCAGAGCGAGCCCGTCACAGATGGCAGCGTGCCTCTGTTTAGTTGGAACGCAGTAGGTTCCGTGCCCAGCATTCTGTTAGGTGTTCACCATTGAAACCATTGAAACCACTGGAGCCCTGGAGTGTCCGCCTCTCCCTGGCCACACCTGGGCGGGTGGGTGGACCTCCCTAGCCCCCGGTCCAGTCTCCTGCCTGTGAGGCCAGTGCTCTGTGTTTGCCCTGGGCTTTGTGGAGATTTCTTCATGAAGGTTGCAGGTCTGTGGCTCAGTGGCAGCTCAGACCTCTTGATGGTGGAAGGGGCCTGCCCACCTACCCACTCACCTGCACAGAGACCCCTTCACTGCTCCCAAGTGACCCCTACCCCCTCCCAATGTCTGTGTGCCAGAGGATGGGACTCCAGAACTCCCCAGCTCCAGCCGAGGATAGCAGCCCCTTTTCCAGTGTTGGGCTCGGTGGGAACCCTACAATAAAGACTGACCCCACCCCACCTCGTGCTCACCTTGGCTGATGACTGCAGGTGACAGGAGCCTGTGGGTGGAACCCAGGGCATCGAGCAGGGGTCTCAGGTGCGGGAGGCCTGTGGGCAGCTCAGTTATCAGGGAGGGCAGGTAGTCGGGCTGCAAGTCTCCAGGTACTGAGAGTGTGGGCAGAACAACCCAGAAGCCAGGCCAACCTTGGGAGTTGGGCCATGGTTGTACCTGTCTCAGCAACTTACTGAGGCCTCATCTCAAAATCGAGAACCAAAAGGTCTGGAGGTGCAGTTCGGGGGTGAAGCCCCTGGGTCCAGTCCCCATAACCACAGAAATAAGACGGTGTGCAGGTTTCCTGCTGGTGGCTGCTCTGGACAGCCCTCGTGCCGTCTCCTCCACGTGCTCTGAGCCTGGTGCCATCTGCACAGCGAGTGAGGCCCGTGGGGGCTAGGAGGGGGCAGCACTCTGTTCAGGGGCAGTCTGCCTGCCAGTTCCTGCACAAGCCCATGGCACCTGAATGTGCTCCCACCCACAAAAGGAGCCTTGCTGGGTGCATTCCTACCTCAGGAAACTGAGGCAGGAGGATCGCAAGTTTGGGGCCAGCCTGGGCAACTTAGACCCACTCAAGAGGAAACGGCCAGGGTGTGTTCTGCCTCCTGCCTCACACCCAAGTCAAGGCCCCAAAGGCTGCCGAGGACAGTGCCACAGGGAGGGGGCCCTGACCTCAAGAAGGGATTCCTGGGCTGGAATGGAGCCCGATGGCAGAGCACTTTCCTGGAGTGTGTTGGGGACACTGGGTCTGACCCTTTACACCACCTAAAGACGAACAAGATAAAGGCATTCTGTCCATCGACAGCTAAAAAGCTTTAGAAGAGAAGGAAGGGGTGGCCTGCCACAGCAGGCCAGTGCGCAGTTCTGGGGGATCCGTGCCTGGCTGGGACCCAGAGCACAGCTCCGCCCTTCAGCTGGGCCAGCACGGGCCACACCCTTCTCGGGTGCCCAGAGAAGCAGGAGCCTGGTCAGTCAGGAAACTGGCATCTCCCAGGGGCTGGGGTAGGTTCAGAGAAACAGGAAGACCGTGGCCCCTGGCCTGTTCCTGGGTCAAATGGGCAGCCCTAGGATGGGCCCTAGAGCCCAGGGTGCCCTGGGATCCCCCGGCCCTTCCCTCCACTACCACCAGAGGGCCACACACCAACCAGACCTGCCAGAGCACAGGAGTGCCTCACCCAGAGGGTCAGCTGGTGGCGGGCCCGCCTGCCTAGACCCCTGGCCGCCTGGCCTGCACACATCTAGGGCTGGACCCACCTGAATCTTTACCTGAGGCCTGGAGTCCCAGTCAGAACCTGGTACTTGTGCACAGGGGTGCCCACTTGGGGCACTGGTGACTGTGGTATGCCTAAGCTGGTGGGCCTCCACCTGGGGACAATGCCCAGCTCAGCCCTCCTCCTGGGGGCCAGGTACTATCCCTTCTACGCCAGACTGGCTCAGTGAGCCTGTGAGCGTCCACAGATCCTGGGGGAGTGCATAGAGGTGAGGGTGGGCCCGCTCGCCAGGGCCCTTGTGCCCATGTGCTCCCTGTCTGCTGCCCAGCAGACGTTCTGCCAGTCCTGGCCAACACCAGGCCATTACTAAGTGTGGCTGCAGCACTGAAGCCTGCCAGTTTCCCGGGGGTGAAGTGGGGAAGCCACAGCACGAAACGAACTGCACGCTTGGAACCTTCCGGAAATGGCTGCAGGGTCCCAGGAGTCCCAGCCCCCAGTGGGCAGAGGGGCAGGGCCGGGCGGCCTTGCACAGACAAGGGCTCATTCATGGGGCTGGATTCCACTGGGGCTGGCAGCTGGCGGCAGCTCCTGCTCCAGGCTGACCGCTGCTGGCTCCTCCGGCCCCTCCTGTGCTTACCCACCGCCTGTGAGGGTTGTGAGGACAGCTGCCCTCCGGCCCCTGCTGGGTTCCTACCATCTTGAGGCCTGTCAAGGAAGGGGCCTGGGGCCACCTGCTGTGGCGGGCACAGTTGAGGGGTCAGGAGCCCTGAAGCAGAACTGGCTGGGGAGGGAGTCCCCAGACATCGGTCTCTCTGACCTTGCAGGACAGAAAACCTGGGCCCCTCCTGGTGTAGACACCAGGGAAACAGACTGGGGTGCTGCAGCCAGCCGCATCCATCACCTGCCCTCAGAGCTGTGGGTGTGGCCCTTCCCACACCTACATTCCCCCATGGTAAACCTGGGCCCAGTCCAGCCAGGCAGAGGGTGGGTTTCCTGGCCAGATTCCAACTCTCTGGTCATAACCCTTTCCTTAATTTTTAATGGTTTCTTAGTTGTGGGTGGACACAATCCCTGTATTCATCTTTCTGTGGTCCTGTGGATGGATCCCCATGCCAGGCGGGTGCTCCACTGCTGAGCCACAGCCTAGCCCTGGGCAGAACCTACTCAAAAGGCCTCTGAGCTTCCATCCAGCCTCAGGCCTGGACCTGTGGGTGGGGTTCTGAAGTGCTGTGAAGCGGGCAGCAGAGGGAACCCAAGAGCCGCAGGGCAGAGGCCCTGGAGGCTCAGCGGGGAGGAGGCCTGACCTCCAGTGGTGGGAACACCAGTGCCAGAAACAGGGGCATGGAGTTTTCTCCCAAAGGCAATGGGGAGCCAGGGGGTTCACGGCAGCAGGCAGTGTGAACTACACAGGGGTCAGTGTGGCTCGTAGGTCCTAGGGCTCCCTGCTCCTCATCCAGGCTCGTCTAGCCTCGGGGCCTTTGCCTGCTGGCACTGCTCCTTCTGCTTCAGGCTTTCCTGGATACCCTGTGCCCAACCCGCTGGCTGGAGTTTCTGCCAGTGGACAACAGGAGACTGAAAGCTTGCATTCCTGGTGTTTACTGTGTCTCCTCTGCCTGGCCATGGGCCCCCCTCTGAATCTCAGTCCCAGGGTCAAGTGCTTAATGAGTATTTCTTAAATAAATAGATAAATGCAGAGTTCTCTGCCCTGGGCAGGAGGTCAGTGTAGGTGTGGAAAGCTAAGGCTGTCCTGGAATTTGCTGCTGATGCCCAGCCTAGGGTGGGGGCCATGGGTGGGGAGGAGATGCCAGGACCTAGTGACCAGGACCCCAGGCTCAGGAAGGGGTGGGGGCCCCCAAGTCCCAGAATCCTTGGTGAATCATGGGCAGGAGTGGGGTCCATCAGCCTCATCCACTGCCAGGCACGGTGGCCCCTGGCAGCCAGGCCAGCCTCCTCTGCATGCACAGCGGCAAGCCCAGGCTCTGGCAACCTGCCCAGCCTGACATCTTCCCAGGGTGCACATAAAAGAGCCCCCTTCAGCCAGAACACGCATCTGCCTGGGGCAGCCTGCAGCCTGGCACTGCTGGCCTCTTGGGGGTGACATGGGGGTCCTCAGGTCTGGGTAGCCTGGCAGGGTTGAGAGGGGGCTCAGCACACCCACTGTCAAAAGAGATGAGCAGTGGGGCAGGGCTTTCATGTACACCTGCTGTGGACCTGCCAGGACACATCTCCACCCTCCTGGCCTCAATGTCCCAGAGGGAGGAGGGCATGCAGTGTCACTGTCCAATGTGACATCAAGCCAGGAACATCATAAAACCCAGAGGGTCCAGGAGGGTTGGAGGTAGGAGGGTTCAGGAGGTCCAAGGGCATCTAAGAGGGTCCCAGGCAGCAGAGCCCCTACCATTTCCAAACCCTCCCTTCCTTAGGGGTTGCTTTCCTCTCTCTCTCCATTCTCCTCACCCAACTCCGTCTCACTGCTGTCTCCCCCACTCTCTAGTGGAGCCGGGGCAGAGTGGGGGACTGGGGCCAGGCCCCACGTGACCTCGCAGAGCCGGCTGGGGCAGCTGGGGCTGCCGAAGCGCTTCCCCTCTGGGGGAAAGCAAGGCGAACTAAACCCACCAGACTCATGGGAGCCACCCCAGCTCCAGAGACCATTTGGGATTAGGGTAGACCGCACCCGCACCCTCAGATGGCTCGATCGGCCTCTTCCTGCAGGACTCTACCTCGGTTTCTCACAAGCTGACACAGGAGAAGGGATGAGCGTAGGTCTGCCACCGCCCCCCCCAAACTGATCACAACTGTGCAGGGAGCTCCCCACGCACGTTCAAGGGGCTTTGTCCAGTGCCCACCGGCGACAGAGCCAGGGTCTTGGTGGCCTTTACAAGCAATCTTTTATTAAGGAAATCTCCACCTAAGGAAAGGATAGAGGCTGGCACCAGCGCGGGGGCGGCTGAGTCTCTGGGACCGGTATCACCTCCATACAGAGGTGAGCCTGAAGCGCTGGGAAGAGCGTCCCCAGGTCGCGCTCACGCGCAGAGGCCCCGGCCCACAGGCTGGGCTTGGTGACCTTGGGCACGTCCTTCCATCTCGGGAGCCTCAGTTTCCCCTCTGAGGTGAGGTCTGGGCGCGCCTCCAAAGCCTAGAGCCGCCTGACCTTGGGCCACTCGCCGCCCCGGGCCTCAGTTTCCCCGGCGCCGCGGGTTGGAGCGCTCGGTCTGGGGGCTCAGGTGGAGGCGGGACACGCGCCCCCGCCCCTCCCCCGCGGTCGAGGCTCCGCCCCCCTCGGCTCCGCCCCGCCCCGCCTCCGCCTCCCTCCCCCCTCCCTCGGGCTCGGGCCGGCGGCGGCGGCGGCGGCTCCGCTCCGCACTGCCCGGCGCCGCCTCGCCATGGACGCGCGCGGGGGCGGCGGGCGGCCCGGGGAGAGCCCGGGCACGACCCCTGCGCCGGGGCCGCCGCCGCCGCCGCCGCCCGCGCCCCCCCAGCAGCAGCCGCCGCCGCCGCCGCCGCCTGCGCCGCCCCCAGGCCCTGCGCCCGCTCCCCACCAGCAGCCGCCGCCGCGGGCCGAGGCGGCGCCCCCCGAGGCGGCGGACGAGGGCGGCCCGCGCGCCCGGCTCCGCAGCCGCGATAGCTCTTGCGGGCGCCCGGGCACCCCCGGCGCCGCCAAGGGCAGCCCAAACGGCGAGTGCGGGCGCGGCGATCCGCAGTGCAGCCCCGCGGGTCCCGAGGGCCCAGCGCGCGGCCCCAAGGTGTCGTTCTCGTGCCGCGGGGCGGCCTCGGGGCCCGCGGCGGCGCCGGGCGCGGCGGGGCCGGCGGACGAGGCCGGCAGCGAGGAGGCGGGCCCCGCAGGGGAACCTCGCGGCAGCCAGGCCAGCTTCCTGCAGCGCCAGTTCGGCGCGCTCCTGCAGCCCGGCGTCAACAAGTTCTCGCTGCGGATGTTCGGCAGCCAGAAGGCGGTGGAGCGCGAGCAGGAGCGCGTGAAATCGGCGGGGGCCTGGATCATCCACCCGTACAGTGACTTCAGGTACCGCCTTCGGGAGGAGCCGGCCGTCGCCTACGGCCCGAAGAGCGGCACTCGCGGGGGCCGTCCTTGGAGCGCCCGGGAGGGCGGGGCGGCGCGTTCGGCCGGTGACCTCGGAGGGGGGCCCCGGTGACTTCGGGCGGGCCTGGGGCCCGCCCCAGAGTGACCGAGGAGCGAGAGGCTCCGCCCTTGGGGCGCCTGAGGGGCGTGCGTGGGCTCCCCAGTGACCCCGGCGCGCCCTCTCCCACGCGCCCTGACATCCCCCGCACGGCCTTGCGGCAGGTTTGATGGCTCAGGCAGCGGGCCACAGGCCAGGGTCTAAGCGCGGAGGGGCGGAGAGGACGAATAGAGGGGAACGTGGGCGCGGATGAGGCAGTGGAGAGGGAGGAAGGAGGGAGGGAAGGGCGCCCGGGAAGGACGCGCCCGGGCGAGACCTGCTGGGAAGGGGTTAAACGGTCACGGAGTAGGCTCCTACAGTCCCCTCCTGAGCCGCTGGACGGGCGTGTCTGGATAGCCTGGAAGGGGGCGCAAAACGGGTGAGGGTCCGCAGGTGGTGTATCCCGCCGACCCCCTGCACGGTGTTCCCCTGTGTCTGTGGGTGCGGAGATGTTGGCGTGGATGGAACCAGTTAATGCGTGGAGAGCCTTAGAGCAGGGCCACGGCCCCGTGTGCTTGCAGTCTTTCCTGAGCGTGCTTTGTGTGGCCGGAGAGAGTGGACAGTGCGTGTCACTGCAGGTCGCGCGTGTGTGAACATGAACAGTGACGGGGCGGGGGTCCTGGGGGCGTGTGTCTGGTGATCTAGGGGAGGCGTGTCCCCAGGGGTGTGTCTGGTGTCACTGAGACCTGTGTTAGGGTGGATGTTGTGGTGACGATGTGCAGGGTGTGCGGGAGTGCCTTCTTGGGTGGGGCGAAAGTACAGTTGTAGAGGTGTAGACCTGAGCCACCTACCATCGCAGGCTCGCTGGCCAGAGGTTTCAGCACCGCGGACAGCGCCCGGCCCGGGAGTCGCCTGAGCTCCCATTTTAGTCTCTCCTCCCCCAGGACTGGGGTTCTCCATTTACTCCTGGAACCCCAGGGCTAGGCGGAAAGGGCTGTGGGGCTCTCCCTTTCCCGGTCCCCTCCAAACCTCCAACGTCTGCTCCTGACTTGTGTGACTCTAGCTCTGTTTCTCCAGTTGTCGGAGACTGGAAGAAAGAGATCTTGCGGAGCTGTGAGGGTCCTCAGCCTGGGCTTGGGGGCGGGCCTGGGACCCTCTAGCCTACATGCAGGGAATGCTGGCATGCTGCTCGCTGCCCAGGCCGGGAGAGTTTGGACCAAGGTCTCCTCATTGTCCTTACCTGCACAATGGGACGGCGACACAGGACAGCCTTGCTGCCTCCCGCAAGGGCCGCCGGTCTGCCTGGCCCCACTGTGACCAAGGACTGATGCCAGACAGAAGCATTGGGGGCACAGCAGGTGGGAGAGAGGGCTGCAGGGACCCACTGCCCAGGTTCCTTGGCCTCAGCACCACTGGCACCCCGAGGCCTGCTGACCAGTGGTCTCCAGGCTGACCCTGGTGAGAATCGGGAAATGGAGGAAGTTTGCTGGAGGAGTTGGGCTGCCCCCACGAGTCCACTGAGGGTACAGTTGCTTGCAGGACCCTGGGCAGGCCTGGCCTGCTCTGCACTCTGGACTAGGGAGAGGTTCACAGGCCAGTGAACAGTGACCGGGTGGGGGTCCCTGAGGAGCAAGCAAGGTGGAGCCTGGCCTGCTGTTGGGACTCTAAGGGTCGCGTCAGCACAGGATTAAAGCTGGGAGCACCTATGGGCACCGCCTGATTTCCACTCTCTGGGGACCTGTGCCCCTTCCAGGCCCTTCTGATTCAACCCTCGCCCAGAACAGCTGCCTGCGTGTGTCCGTTTAGTGATGTCCATGTTACCGCGGGAGGAAGTCCCCGGGCCCCAGGGAGATGGCTGTGGGCCTCAGGAGCACCTGGGTGGCTGGTGGTCAGGGGCCACGCTCACTGCCCAGGCTCCCTACCTCTCCACTTCCTCACTTCCCAACTTGACTTGGCGCCCAGCCCCAAGAGGGCAGTGAGTGTGGTGAAGAGCTGGAGCAGCCCTCTGCCTATGCTGGGGGGGAGGTGCCCACCTCGGGAGGTAGGACCCGGGGCCGGGGCCGGGCGCTCCCTGGCAGCCCAGCGTGAGCTGTCCCTGGGGTCCCCAGAGCAGGAGCCCATCCCCCCACCATGGCCAGTGCGTCAGCAGGTCAGGTCTGGTGCCTCTTGCTCTGCGAGTCCTGGAAGATGAACACCTGCACCCTAAACCCACCTGGCCCAGCGGTGACCAGGGTGGGGTGGGGTCCCAGGCCAGGTGGGCAGCAGCCCCCACTGGGCACTGGGTCCAGGCCGCCTCTGGTGAGGAAGGAGAAACTGTGGAAGTCAGCCCACCTGCTGCCAGCAGCCCTGTCCCTCTCCTCCCACTGCTGCCTGGCCTGGCCTTGGCTGACAGCTCCTGCTGGTCCTTCCCAGTCATTCAAACCTCTTGCCTCCTGTGCCAGGACCCCATGATGGCCTCAGGGCCTTTGCACCTGCCCTTCTCTGCCTGGGCACCACTTCTGACCACATGTGTAGACACTGGGGAAACAGACTAGGGTGCTTCAGCCTCGCCGGTCCACCCAGCCCTGACCTCAAGCCTCAGGGTTTCAGCGGCCAGGCTTCCAGGGCCCCTGCTCCGGCGGGGGCTGCAGATGTGCTGGCAGAGCCCTCCCACCGCTCCACTGAGGGATCTCAGTTTCCCGTTGTGATGGCGGGGAGCTGAGCCCAGGCCAGCGGCCAGCGGGCGCAGGTGGGCCTGGGACCTGGCGGCCGGGCAGGGCGGCCGGGCAGGGCAGCGTCCGGGCCTCCTCCGCGGCTTTATTTGCTGGGGGTGACTTTCATTTATTCATTTATTTTTGGCACTGGGCGCTTTGGCGCTGAGCTGCACCCCCTGCCCTTTTCATTTTTATTTTGAGACAGGGTCTCGCTCAATTGCTGAGGCTGGCCTGGTGCTGTTGATCCTCTCCCTTGGGCTGGAATTATAGGCACGTACCATGGAGCCCTGCTGACTTTTTATATCCAGTACCACATTTTTTAAAATTTTTAAATTTTTTAAACTTTATTCATGGGGCTGGGGATGTGGCTCAAGTGGTAGAGCGCTCACCTGGCATGCGTGAGGCACTGGGTTCCATCCTCAGCACCACATACAAATAAAATAAAGATGTTGTGTCCACCTAAAACTAAAATATAAATATATTAGAAGAAAAACTTATTCATTTATTTTATGCGGTGTTGAGGATGGAACCCGGGGCCTCGCACATGCCCGGCAGGTGCTCTGCTGCTGAGCCCCAGCCCCAGCCCAACATTTTTAATATCAATAGATAATCAAAAAAAATTTAAAGCAATTGAATTAAGACAATCTTGAACTTAAATAGGGAGACAAAATTTTAAGGAATGTTTCTAAGAGTTGAAGACAAATGTTACATGTCTTCTATTTTGCTGCTTTTTCTTTTTTCTTTTTTTGGTACTGGGGAATCAACCCAGGGTCCTTTATCCCTGAGTTACATGCCCAGCCTCTTTTATTTTTTTATTTGAGACAGGATTTTAAGTGGCTTAGGGCCTCCCGAAGTTGCTGAGTCTGGTCTTGAACTTCAGATCCTCCTGCCTCAGCCTCCTGAGCACTAGGATGACAGGTGTGAGCCTCTGGGCCCAGCTCCCTGATTTCTGAAACAGGGTCTAACTGTGGTCATTCAGGTTCTTGCTGAGAATCCCCGGAGCTGACTGGCCCTGGTCGCTGAATGCCCTGGTCAGGAAGGAGGCCCTGGGAAGCCAGCACTGTGTCTCCATGCGGGTGGGTGGGGCTCCAGGCAGGGGCACAGAAGGCAGCAGAACCCACGAGGGGAGGGGACCCTGGGGATCCCGGGACCCAGGTCCCTCCCTCTTGGGCCCTGCTGTCTGGAGCAGGAGCCCTACACGGGCTCAGGGGCAGGTGGGGGTCCCCGGACCTCCCTGCCCAGGGTGAGCCCGGCCAGGGTGGGGGGTGGGGCTGTAGTGGACACCCTGCCGGCCTCGGGCACCCTCTGCCCCAGCCTCAGGCACCCTCTGCCCCAGCCTCAGTTTCCCCTTGGTGAACTCAGGTTCCCCGGCCGACGCCTTCTGTGGGAAGCCGGCCAGCTGGTGAGCACCAGGGCTGGGGTCTGGGCCCTCGCGGGCATCCTGGCCGCCCTAGGCCCCCCACAAGGCCTTCCTCGTCCTTCAGCCCTCTTCTAGTCCCACACCCTCTGCTCCCAACTCCTGTCACCCAGGGGTGCCGCCCTGCCTGGGAAGACGGTCACACCAGGTGACCCCAGGGGCTAGGGACAGGGCACAGCCCTCGGTCCGGGTGCTGTACCCCTCACCTGGCTGAGCAGGCCCAGCTGTCAGTGAGGACGTGGGGAAGAGTTTATGAGAGGTGCCACCGTGGTGCCCAGTGTCACGGGGCCATTGGGACTGTTTCCAGGTCCCTCTGGTGGCTCCTAGACCTTGGCCTTGTCCCGGCTCTGCTCTTGGCTCTTTCTCTTGCTGGTCTGGACCCAAAGGCAGGCAGGTCTCGTCCAGGGCGGGCGGGCCACACAGTGGCCTCTGGGGGCCGAAGGGTGGGGAGCAGCAGGCAGGTGGGGCCCTCAGTCCTGCTTGGTGCTGGGACCCTGGGACCCTGTGGGTGAGCACTGCACCAGATTGGGGCCTGAGCCCATGTGCACTGTCCAGTGCAGGAGCAGGAGGGCCTGACCTTGGAGCAGGGTCATTTGACTTTCACCTTGAAGTTGCAGGTGCCCTCTCCATCCCACTGGTGTCAGCCCCTGCACCCCCTGGCGGACTCATCACACCACAGCGGTTTGTGGGGCCCGTGAGCCCAGCCCCTCTCCACGTGGCTGAGGTCCTGGGGACTGGAGCCCTCCCAGAGTCCTTGGACAGGGCTCACTGGGCGCTCAAGCTGCCACCATGCTGGGTCCTGTCCAGCCTTGGCTTTCACAGACTGAGCTGTCGTGAACGTCTCAGAACAAATCACTTTCTAAATTTTTTCCTCTCCCATTTGGATGGTTTCCTTGAGATCAGTGGAGCTCAGGGCCACCGGGCAGGCGTGGCGATGAGGGCTGTGCCCTCAGGTGCTGTGCAGAGCTGCAAGCTCATGGGTCTGCACCACCAGCAGCAGCCCGGCAGGGGCTGGCCCACTGGATGCCCGGGACAGCCCCACAACCCCCTGCCTGGAGGGAGTGGAGAGAGGCCGGCACAGTCTGGGGGAAGGGTCCCCAAACTTTTTTTTTTTTTTTTTTGGTGCTGCAGATGGAACCCAGGCCTCACGCACGCTAGGTGTGTCCAGCCCCTCAGCTGAAAATCTGAGTCCCTCCTTTGCCTGATCTACGTGGGGTGCTTTGTGGGCTCAGACCCCAGTCTCAGGCTCCACTCATCCCCCACACCCCCAGGCTTCTGGGATTGCTCTCCCCCTCTCTCTCACAATCTTGGTACTGATGGTTGAACTTGGGGATGCTTTACCACTGAGCTATACCTCCAGCCCTTTAAAAACTCATTTTTTGCTAGGTGCAGTGGCCACACCTGTAATCCCAGTGGCTTGGGAGGCTGACACAGGAGGATCACAAGTTCAAATCCAGCCTCAGCAATTTAGCAAGGTCCTAAGCGACTCAGTGAGACCCTGTCTCTCAATAATCCTTTTTAAAAAAAGGGCTGGGGACACAGCTCAGTTGGAACAGTGCTTGCCTTGCATGCACAAGGGCCTGGGTTCATCCCCAGGCAACAGCAAACAAACAACACTGTGCCCCTCTTGCCTCAGCCTCCGGAGTTGTTGGGATGACAGCATGGTGACAGCATGGCTGCACGTGGCGTGCTGTTCTAGAGCTACCTGCTCTGTCAGGGTCAGATCGTCTCACTCAGCCGTGAGCAGGAGGGAAGCTCCCGTGACTCCGCATCCCCTCTCAGACTCTGCTGTTGGATGTCTCCTGTCACTGGGTCACAGACTGTGGCCTTGTGTCTGGCTCTCGCTAAGCACCAGGTCCTCAGGTCTGTCCTGCGCATGTTCCTGGTGTGAATGGCCTGCTGTGTCTTCCCGTCACCCCTGGACGCACAGCACACTTGGACTGCCTGCTCCTTGGCTGTGGAGTCAGGCCCCGGGAACTCGGGTGTGCAGGCTGCTGTAGAACGCTCGCTTCCTCCTTCAGGTGTGCCAAGTGGACTCTGCGTCGTGTGGTGACCTGTGCTTGACTTTTTTGAGGAGCCACCAAATAGTTCTCCCTTAAACAGGTTTTGATTTGCATTTTCTCAACAGCTGAGGGCCTGTGTCCCTGTTAGGGGACACTTCACTTTCAGCACCATGCCTGGCCATCAGTGGGTGTCCCTGAGTGCAGAGGCCTATTTCTGCCAGTGCTTCTCAGGAGCTACCTTGGAACTGACCTTGGGATGTGCATCTGGCCTGGGGGACTGGAGGGCAGCAGTGATCTGTGGCTGCCTTTGCATGTGCATTTATTATATTAAGGGTCCAGATGCTGCCAAGTCTGGCCCGCCTTCCTCTAGCCCTCCTCTGCCCGGGCGGTGCCAGCCCGCGCCCCCTGCCCCCCAGGGTGCGGCCTGGAGGCGCGGGTGGGCCAGTGTCAGCTGCACTCCAGGCCCAGCCTTGGCTCCCCCCTGCCCTCCCACATGCCCAGGGCTCCCTCCCTGCTTTGGTTGCCACCTGTGCGTCTTCCTCTGTGCCTGATGGTTTTGGAAGGCCAGTCTTGGGCCAGGCATCGTCCCCTTTTGATCATGTGAAACATCTAGTCTACTTTGAGCAGTCTTTGGGCTTCTCGTCTGCACCCTCAAGGGGAGGGCAGAGCAGGCCACAGAGAGGGCCTCCGGGCAGGGAGGCTTCCCTGAGCCGCGGGAGCTGGACGATGGGCGCTGGTGTGAGCGACCCTCTCGCCCCCAGGTTCTACTGGGACTTCACCATGCTGCTGTTCATGGTGGGAAACCTGATCATCATCCCCGTGGGCATCACCTTCTTCAAGGATGAGACCACTGCCCCGTGGATCGTCTTCAACGTGGTCTCAGACACCTTCTTCCTCATGGACCTGGTGCTCAACTTCCGCACGGGCATCGTGATTGAGGACAACACGGAGATCATCCTGGACCCCGAGAAGATCAAGAAGAAGTACCTGCGCTCGTGGTTCGTGGTGGACTTCGTGTCGTCCATCCCGGTGGACTACATCTTCCTCATCGTGGAGAAGGGCATCGACTCCGAGGTCTACAAGACGGCCCGCGCCCTGCGCATCGTGCGCTTCACCAAGATCCTCAGCCTCCTGCGGCTGCTGCGCCTGTCGCGGCTCATCCGTTACATCCACCAGTGGGAGGAGGTGAGGACCCCCGGGGGCTTCAGGGGGCGGGCCCTTGAGGTCTGGGGGCGGGGCCAGGGGCTTGAGGCGGGGCCCAGGCCAAGAGGAACCCAGGGGCCCGAAGCAAGGATCCGGAGGCCAGGCATTTGGTGGCAGGCAGCAAAAGCTGCGGGGCGGCGGGGTGCGGGGCCATGATGGGAGGCTCCGGGCTGCGCTGTGGGGGTTCAGGGAGGAGACGAGGGAGGCCTGGGGCAGGGAGCATCAGGAGACAGTCCTCTAGGGACTGGGAGGGGGTGGCTCTTCCCCCTTGGTCCTTATGGCTGCAGGATTCAGGTCCAGGTGGGAGGAGGCTCCTGGGTCCACCACAGGGCACTCCCTGCTGCCCCTGCAGCCATCAGGACAGAAGGGAAGAGGCCACCAGCAGGCCACCTGACTGTTCCCACGCCCTGCCTTTCCACCCTATACCGGGAGATACCCACATCCTCTGCCAGAGTCCCAGAGACAAAGCCAGCGCCCTGCTCCCACGGCTGGACGCCCTGCCCCAGCCCTGCCTCTGCACTCCTGCCATCTTGGTCTCTGCAGGAGCTCGGGGGCCAGGAAGGCGGGTGGGTCTGAGAGTTGGTTTCGGGGCAGGGGGGCTGCAGGGCCACCAGTGTCCCTGGGGAGGGTCTCAGATGCTCAGGGCTGCACTCTGGGCAGATCTTCCACATGACCTACGACCTGGCCAGTGCGGTGATGCGCATCTGCAACCTCATCAGCATGATGCTGCTGCTGTGCCACTGGGACGGCTGCCTGCAGTTCCTGGTGCCCATGCTGCAGGACTTCCCCAGCAACTGCTGGGTGTCCATCAACAACATGGTGGTGAGCCCCGCCCGTGGGGGGTGGGACTGCCAAGGTGCCTGTGGCCTGCTGGCCTGCTAACTGGTAGGTGCCCAACCAGGGTGACGCCCGGCAAGCCTGGCTCCTGCCCTGGCCAGGGGCACCTGCACCTACAGGCCTGGCCTGCTGTAGGCCGACGCAGAGCAGTGGGGCGTGGACAGTTGGCGTGAGGGGGTCCAGGGACACAGAGGGAGAGCCCAGAGGCACCCCTCCCCGGCGCCTGGCACAGCAGCCTGGGCTGAGGAGCCCATTGTCTACTTGTGGCCTGCACAGGCGGTTCCATTTCCTGGACAGGCCCACAGCCCCCCTCCCCCAGCCTGGTCAGCTCAGGACACCCAGGAGTGGGCCCTCTGCCCTTCTGGCCCAGTGTCCCCCGCTCTCCTTTGCCCTGGAAGTGGCATGTTCTCCTGGCCTCTCAGACGGGCTGGTCAGTCTCGCTGCCCTGGGACTGAGTTTCTACGGGAGTGAATCAGGAGGGGCAGCAGGCCCTTGACGCATGGACACACATGTCCCCTGCCTGGGTCTCCTTCTCTTGGTGGCGTCTGAACACGGGGAGCTCACCACCTGAGTGCCCCCAGGAGGGAGGAGGCTGAGGGCTCTCCAGGTGCTGCTGCCCCAGCCGCCCGCCTGGTCTTGCAGAACCACTCCTGGAGCGAGCTGTACTCCTTCGCGCTCTTCAAGGCCATGAGCCACATGCTCTGCATCGGGTACGGGCGGCAGGCCCCCGAGAGCATGACGGACATCTGGCTGACCATGCTGAGCATGATCGTGGGCGCCACCTGCTACGCCATGTTCATCGGCCACGCCACGGCCCTCATCCAGTCGCTGGACTCTTCGAGGCGCCAGTACCAGGAGAAGGTCTGAGGGGGGAGGACAGCCCCACCCAGGGAGCCTGAAGAGGCAGATGGGGGGTGCCCTCCTCTGGCTCTGGGCAGAGGGCCCCAGGGGAGGCCAGGGGCACTGTGGACCACCACACCCACTGTGACTGGGGCTCGGAGCTGGGAAGGGCTAGTCCCTGGCATCAGGACGGGGGCTGGGTGGGGCACCCAGAGGCTTGGTGACTGGGGACACTGCACACCGGGCCTCAGGGCTGGCGGGGCTGCTGGCCACTGCCCTCTGGCCAGCAGGGGAGGGAGGGTGGAGGAACAGTGGGCTTGGGCCCCATGCAGCCCACCTGGCCTGGGGCTGTGCCTTCCACTGTGCGCCTGCTGCCCTCCGAGGCTGCACTCCACGAGGTGTCTGCTGTCCTGGGCCGATGCCTGGCTCTGGCTGAGAGCCGCGGGCCCCCAGCAGTGCCAGCCGGGACAGCCAGATCGGCTGGGCCCTGTGCCAGGCACCACGGCTGTCCGGAAGCTGTGGGCCTTGCACCCAAACATGAGCTGGTGCCGCCACCCGCCTGCCGTCACGGGTTCCGCTGAGCTCAGAGCAGCTGTGGCCGGGCAGGGTTGGGGCGGAAGTGCACCTAGAGGCACCGTCTTGGGGACAGCAGGGCCTGGCACCTGCACCCTGTGTGGGGGAGGCTGACATGGTGGGTCCTGGAAAGAGTAAGACAGGGAAGCCAGGGCTGGCAGGGAAGGCCCAAGGCATGGGCACCTGGGATCAGGAGTTCGCTGGGGGCCCTGTCTCAGGGGCTGGGCTGCAGACAGGACCGGCCTGCTCAGTGAGTTCAGACCCAGGCAGCAGCAGGGGAGTGTCCGGCTGAGTGTGTGCCCAGTGTGCCTGGGCGCACTGAGGCTCTACAGCCTTACTGAGCGTCTGGCCTCCCGTACTCCGTTGCCTGGCAGCCCTGAGGGTCCTCTTGGGGACCGACTTGACACGGATGCTCCAGGACACCAGAAGTGCAAGCTGAGTGTAGAAACACACCTCCGCGTTGCTCCGGGTCCGCAGCCCCAGGCTGAGGGGCTGGCGCGTCCCGGGCCGGCGGGGCCTGTGCGGGCCGGCAGCTGCTGACTGCCCTTCGCACTGCAGTACAAGCAGGTGGAGCAGTACATGTCCTTCCACAAGCTGCCCGCCGACTTCCGCCAGAAGATCCACGACTATTACGAGCACCGCTACCAAGGCAAGATGTTCGATGAGGACAGCATCCTGGGGGAGCTCAACAGCCCCCTACGGGAGGTGAGGCCAGGGGCAGAGGCCCTGCGGGGTGACAGACCTCCCGGGAGGCGCACCGTGGTGTCCGCTGGTCGTCATCGTCACCCTCATTCCCTGCAGGACAGAACCTGCAGACCGCGGGGGTTCTCACAGCGGGCTACACAGCCACTCCCCAGCCCACGGGACCCTGGGTGGTGGCCGTCGCTGGCCACCCCCGCCCTGGGCAGCCTGGTCAGGTGTCCACACAGCTCTTGAGCCACTCAAGACCATGCCAGCTGCCTGAGTGCTGCTGGCCCCTCTGCCCCAGCCTTCCACTTCCTCTTCAGCACCCGGGCATGGACCCGGGGCTGGCTCCCCTCACACACCTTCGTCCCGCTGTGCCACAGTGGCCTCTGCCTTCCTGCGGGGACCCGGTCGGCAGCTGGCTCTCAATGGCTCTGGCACGGTGGCAAGGTGCCCCTCAGAGCGCCTGCCACCCGGGTTCGCTGGCCTGGACCACACATGCCCCAGGGGCTTCTGTGTGTTCTGTCTCCTGCCCCCCCCACCGTCTGAGGAGGCCTCTGTGCCTGGGGCATGGGCCCGGTGACAGCCCTCCTAACGTCGGTGCGCCTCTCGCCTTGGCTTGCGGTGCCTTTTTGCTGTGCAGAACACCTCCCTGAGTTACCTCCTGCTCTCTCCTCCACTCTTTGGGGTGACCTGTAGAGACGGTCCTTGTGTACTGTTACTGACTGCTTCTGCTCATCCAGTGGCCTGTCCCCGGGTTCGCTTGGCCAGTGTGGGAGAGGCTGATCATTGGCCAAGGTAAGACTGGTCCCAGGCCACAGCTCAGCCCAGCCCACCCGCCCTACAGGAGATCGTCAACTTCAACTGCCGCAAGCTGGTGGCCTCCATGCCGCTCTTCGCCAATGCTGACCCTAACTTTGTGACAGCCATGCTGACCAAGCTCAAGTTCGAGGTCTTCCAGCCGGGAGACTACATCATCCGTGAGGGGACTGTGGGCAAGAAGATGTACTTCATCCAGCATGGTGTGGTCAGCGTGCTCACCAAGGGCAACAAGGAGATGAAGCTGTCTGATGGCTCCTACTTCGGGGGTGAGCTTGGGGCCCGACAGGGCAGGCAGGGTGGCCCCACCAAGGGCAGTGGGCAGGCTGTCCAGCGGCTGAGGGCCTGTTGCCTGCACAGAGATCTGCCTGCTTACACGGGGCCGGCGCACGGCCAGCGTGCGGGCTGACACCTACTGCCGCCTCTATTCGCTGAGTGTGGACAACTTCAATGAGGTGCTGGAGGAGTACCCCATGATGCGGCGTGCCTTTGAGACAGTGGCCATCGACCGCCTGGACCGCATCGGTGAGCTGGCCGGGTGGGGCGGGGAGGGGCATGGTCTGGTGGCTCAGATCCTTGGGACCCCACCATGCTGACCCACCCTGCCTGGCAAGGAAGAGAAGGGGTGCTTCCTGTGGTGTGCAGTTCAGCTGCTCGGCGTTCAAGTGCCTATAGTGTGTGCCAGGGCATGGGTGGACCCGGAGGCCGCCTGAGGCCAATTACACAAGCCCCGCAGTGTGACACTGAGGAGGGGATGTGGGGGCATCCCAGAGGAGCCATGCTGTGTCCAGGGTGGAGGCATGGTCAGGCCAGAAGGGGAAAGGTATGTTCCTGCAGCGGATGTGGCCGGTACAGAGACCCCGAGTGGGAAGGAGGCCTGACATTTTCTGTATCCAAAAAGTGTGTCTGGTGCTTAATACAGAGCCTGTACACAGCAAGTGCTCAAAATCTGCTTCCTGTAGGCCAGAAGTGCTCCATGTAGACTGTATGCACTGGACCTTCAATATCTGTTTGCTTTACACGGTAGTTGCTCAGACTGTACAAGGCCCTGGTGCTCAATAGCCAACCACTTGGATACAGCAGGCACTCCATATCTACTTGTGTAGAGTAGGCACCCTATGTGTGTTTGCTGCACACAGTAGGTGCCCCAAGTATACTTACTGCACACTTCTGGTACTCCGAGGATGCTCAATATGCACCGCAGGCACACCCATGTTTGCTGAATTTAGGAGGCACCTGGCTCGTGCCAGACATACATAGCAAGATCACAACACAGTAGGCGCTTTGCACCGTGGGCTGTCTAGAGCGGTGGGTCCTGCCGGACCCTGCAGCGCTGATGCCTGGCTCCCCACAGGAAAGAAGAACTCGATCCTGCTGCACAAGGTACAGCACGACCTCAGCTCGGGCGTGTTCAACAACCAGGAGAACGCCATCATCCAGGAGATTGTCAAGTACGACCGCGAGATGGTGCAGCAGGCAGAGCTGGGCCAGCGCGTTGGCCTCTTCCCGCCGCCTCCGCCGCCGCAGGTCACCTCTGCCATCGCCACACTGCAGCAGGCGGTGGCCATGAGCTTCTGCCCGCAAGTGGCACGCCCACTTGTGGGGCCCTTGGCTCTCGGCTCACCGCGCCTCTTGCGCCGCGGTCCCCCGGCACCGGTGCCTACCGCAGCTGTCCCTGGAGCCTCACCGGGGCCCGCCCCTGCCGCCAGCCCCCCTGGCGCACCTGCCAGCCCCCGGGCGCTGCGGACCTCACCCTACAGCGGAGCTCCCAGCTCCCCTGCTGCCCCCCGCGCCGGGGCTGTGTTGCCTGCACGCCGCCTGAGCCGCGCGTCACGCCCACTGTCGGCCTCACAGCCCTCCTTGCCCCACGGAGCACCTGGCCCCGGACCCACGACCTCAGTGCGCCCAGCCAGCAGCTCCACGCCAAGGCTAGGGCCAGCACCCACCCCCCGGGCCGCGGGGCCCAGCCCAGACCGCAGGGACTCAGCCTCGCCCAGCGGCCTCCCGCTGGACTCTGCGCGCTCACGCCTCTCATCCAATTTGTGACCCTAGCGCACTGCCCTGCGGGCCAGACGGGCCAGGCAGGGCCGTCATTCAGACCAAAGCCATGCCATTCCCGTTGCCCAGCCGCCCACCCGCGCAGAAGCCATAGAGGGACGTAGGTAGGCTAGTCCGACGGGTGGCGGGCAGCACGCGGCCCCTCCAGCCCCGCTGCCCCCTCATCACCCTGCGCCCACCCCCATCGCCCCTACCCTTGGTGGTGGCCGCGAGGGGCTCCCTTCACCTCGGTGCCTCAGTTCCCCCAACTGTAAAACGGGGACGGGGCCGGCCACTGGCCGCAAAGATGATGTGGAGCCCCACTGGCCCTGCCCTCCCAGGTGGCCGCGTCTGAGGAGTGTTTTTAAGTGCAATACTTGGCCTTCAGCTTCCTGCTGCCCCCATCGCGCTCATGCAATAACTGGCCTGCTCCTGTCCATGTGCATCAGAGGTGACCTCTGGGAGTGGGCCCAGTGTCCCCCCCCCAGCACCTGGCACCAGGGGCAGGCGTCCTGGCTGCACTGGGCGTGGGGCCAAGGCTGGGGTCCCCGCCGTGCGATGAATGTACCGACGAGCCGAGGAGCAGCGCCCACTACGCCCCCGCGCCCCATTAACCCCACTCCCCATTCCGCGCAATAAACAACAGCATTGGCGCCCAGCACTGTGTCTGGTTGCTTGGCGGTGCACTGGTCCCCAGATGGTCCCATGGGTGGTGACAAGCTTTATTTACACTGTAGACAGGTGCCGGAACGGCAGGGTGGGCCTGCGTCAGCTGAAGAAGTAGGTGGAGTGCTTCACCTGCTCCAGGTCGAAGGCCCCTGCAGAGGGAGGGGAATGAGGCCCTGGCGGGGCAGAGTCTCAGCCCCCCCCCCCGTGCCCGCCCCCGCGGCGCCCCACGTACCCGTCTTCGGCACAGACAGCAGCGTCTCCAGCAGCTTGGTGGTCAGGACGCGCTGGGAGAGACTCTGAGGCCTGGTGCTGAGGACAGGGTGGGGTGAGGCTGGACAGCCTTGGGGGTGAGGGGGCTCAAGGGGCGGGGGCTCACCTGGGGCTGGAGCAGAAGCGCTTCACCAGGAACTGGGACAGGTCCTGAAGGATGGGCTGGCTGTGCAGCCTGACAAACTGCTCCCTGCACACCTGTGGGGCCAGGCGTCAGCGGCTCCCATGGCCGCCCCCGCCAGAGGGCCCGCCCCAACATGGAGGGTGAGGTTCCAGGGCCTGGGCCCCATCCTCTCTGCGGGTGGGGACACATGGGGACTAGAACGGGGCACACCTGATTCATGACGGGGACATCAGCTGCGTGGGTCCAGAAGCAGTCGTGGACGGAGACGAAGGTCAGGCCCTTCCTGCACAGTGTAGAGGGCTCCTGGGGAGGGTGCCCAGCAGGGCCAGGCCAGAGCCCAGAGCCCAGTCCTGCCACACCCCATAGCCACTGCTCTCCTCCAGGGGAGCCTCTCCTCCTGACCCCACCATGGCCCTCCCTAGCAAGCCAGCCCAGCTACCCCTGCCATCCTCCAGGTGTGGGGATGCTTCTCAGAAAGATGTGTTTCCCCACATGGCCCATCCTCAGTCCCTTTGGGGGTGGCTGACACCACTTGATTGGGCTCCACCAGAGGCCTGTCCCCCTGGACCGGGCATGCCGCACGGTGTACATAGTAACCTGAGTAGAGACACAGTCTCCGTGGCCCCTTATGTCAGGGGCCCTGTAGCACGACGGTCCACACCTGCTCCTGGGCCTCTGCCTGCCTTCCGCGTGGCCCACGGTCCCCCAGAAGCAGCTTCTCCTGTCCCCACAAGACCTGAGGGATGCCTCGCCACATCCCAGACATGCACCCCACTGTCCCACAGGCTGTGCCAGTATAGCCCCTGTGCCCACCTGTAGCAGTGCAGCGCGGTCAGCATCATGTGTGTGGAGTCCAGAGAGTGGATGAAGTTGGGTGGGAAGCCATTCTTCTGCTTAAGTGTGTTGGGCTTCCTGGAGGACAGGGGAGTGGGTGGGGTCAGGGGCCAGACCCTGGCCAGAGCCCACCCGGGCACCGCCATCCCCACCCGCACCCTCCTGCTCCCTCTCACTGGCTGGTGTCCCGACTGCTGCTGCAGGTGATGCTCTGGAGCCCACCTTTGACCTGCAGGGGAGGGGCTGTGAGTACTGTCCAAGTCCAGGCCGGACTGGAGTGGGCAGGGAGGCGGTAGTCCACCTACCAGGAACTTGGAGTCATGGTGATAGGGCTGGATGACAGGGATGCCCAAGGGTGTGACCCACTCCACTGCCCAGCCCGCCTGGGAGATGAGGCGGGCACTCTCGGTCAGCCAGTGCTGTGGGACACAGGCACTCAGATAGGGCCAGTGCACCTCCTCAGGGATGTGCGCTGGCCAGGGGGGCGCGGGGACACACCTGGATGGCCCGAGTGCTTGAGAACATCTCCTGCAGGCTACTGAACACTTGCCGCACCAGGTAGTGGGAGGCGTCCCACACGAACTCCTGGGGGCAAAGCGGGCTGTGGTCACCTTGCCTCACCCCTCAGATGGGGAGACCCGGGGGGCAGAGGAAAGCAAGGCCTCTGGCTCCTGGGTCCGGGTGGGGAGGGCCCGTCCACAGGCAGCCTGCACACCTGGGGGAAACTGTCCAGCTCCCGGAGGCGCTTCTCAATCTGCAGGCGCCCACCATAGCGGGTGACCCCGTACACCACCGTCATCACCGTCTGCTTCACTACTTTGCGGCTGATGAAGCCCTCGAGAACCTGGGCCACCCGCACACCCCGGGCAGCATCCTGCCTGCGGAACACCTCCACCTGGGCCAGCAGGGACAGAGAAGCACCACTCAGGCAGCCCACGAACTGTGGGGCCCCAACACCCCTGAGAGCCCCAGAGTCCAGCCTCCACCCCCCCAGTGGCCTGCCAGGCCCAGGTGCTCACAGGTCAGTGACCTGCCGCACCCAAGATCCTGGGTGGGACAGTGCCAGGGGCCTAGGCACCTACCTGTGCAGCCACCCCACTGTACACATCCTGTGGCAGGTCTGAGGGCAGCAGGTTGACAGAGGCGGCACCCACGCTGTCGCGGCCCAAGGCGGCGTAATGCTGCAGACCGTTACAGGAGCCATCCTGCAGGGGGCGTCCGTGAGCTGAGACCCCAGCAACACATGCAGGTCCCCCAGAGAGCACAGCTCCTGGTGTGACCTCAGTGTCCCAGCACTGAGACAGTCGTCACCCCCTTCACACTAGGGAGGAGACTGAAGCTACACACCAAGGCCAGCTGGCCCCGGGGCACCTTGCTCAAAAACCTCACTCTGCAAGGCCAGGGAGGAGCACCCCGAACTAGGCCCTGGCCACGTGCACCCCAGTGGGGCACACCATCACTCACCTGGTGCACGGGCAGGTGGGAGATGTAGGCAGCAGGGTCTGGGGCCCGCACAGCCTGCGCCACTTCCATGCAGCAGGCCAGCGTCTGCCAGGGCTCCTCAGACTCCATCCACCACTTCCTACCCTGCAGGGCACAGAGGAGCAGGAGGTCAGGCCAGACTCAGGTCAGACCCAGGTTGGGCAGGCTTGGGCTAGGGACGGAGGACAGCGAGGAGGCTGTGGTGGTGCTGGGCAACCCCTCACCGTCATGGGCTGGTCAGCAGAGTCCAGTATGTGATCCATCATCTGGTCAGCGAAGGCCAGGCGGGCCTGTAGTGAGTCCCTCTTCCGGAGCCCCGTGAGGTTGACCAGGTGGATCTTCAGCCAGGTGAGGCCATGAGGGCCCAGTGGGCGGCCCTCAGCAAACTCCAGCAGGGCCCGCGCCAGGTCACTGCCCAGGTGGTTGAAATGGGGCGGGCAGGGGTAGGTGCGGCCCCGGAAGTCCATGTTGTGGGGCAGCCAAAAGATGCGGTGCCGCAGGTGCTGAGCCAGCGAGAGGCGGTAGAGCGCGTCCACACGCAGGCTATGCATCTCGCGGGCCACCTTCAGGCAGCCGGCCAGCTCCCGTCGCAGCTCTGCCTTGTGGGCAGGGGATGCACCACGGGGTAGGTGGCCTTCCCGAGGCCGGGGTGCTTCTGAGGGTGGTGGCGGCACACCCAGGCGGGAGCAGCCCTTGTCCCTAAAGAGCTCTAGCACCAGGTCCAGCACACGCCCGTTGACGCGCCAGGCACAATTGCCCAGCTGGGTGAGGGTGTCCAGGGCACCATGCAGGTTGGTGGGTGGGCAGCGCTCAAGCAGGCGCTGGTGCTGTGTCGTGCCCTCCACTGCTCGCATCAGCTTGGTAGGACTCAGAAGGAAGGCGCCAGTGTGCGGCGAGGTCCAGGGCAGTGGGGGGCACAGCATGGGCACGTCCACTGTCTCGAAGGTCAGCGTGGGGTCCGCTGCGGCCACCAGAAGCTGTGTGAAGGCGGGGTGTGGCTTCAGGATGCCAATCTGGGCAAAGAAGCAGGTAGTCAGGGCTGATCCTCAGTGTCACAAATGTCACTTTCCTGCTGTTGACCCAGACCCAACTGAGGGGCCTCTCCTGGTCAGCTGCTGCTGGCTCAGCCTGATCCCAAGGCTGATCTGGTGTCTGTGAGCAGGTCCTGCAAGCCAGATGCCCCACTGCCCTGGAGGCTCTGCACGGCACACAGTGCTACTGACCCTAGCCAGGTCCCCAACCCTGCAGCGGTCCCCAGGACCCCGGCCCTGCACCGCCCAGGCTGCTCCCTCTGGCTCCACCTCCTCAGGCAGAGGCAGGTGCAGGTCTGCAGGGCCCAGGGGCACCACCCACCTGGCGGTAGCTGCGAAAGGAGTAGACATGGTACAGCACAGGGATGGGCCTACAGGAACCCTGGGGCACGGCGAGGCCGAGGGGCATGTGGACGGCCTGCACCAGCATCTCGGCCAGCTGCTTGCCCAGCTGCATAAGCACAGGCAAGGGCCAAGGTTGCTGTGGTGGGGCCTCGGGCGGCCCCAGCGACTCCCAGTACTGCCGAGGTAGGCAGGGTGAGGCCACCTGTGGGGTTGGGGAGAGCTGGGCTGTAGGGTCGGGCCTCACTGGGCCCTGGTCTGTCCAGCTGGTGGGAGGGGCTCATCTCCATTTCATGGATGGAAAAATGTATTTGGGGCAGCAGGCTCAGGGATGGCCCGCGGGGACTCACCTGGGTGTCACAGGCCAGCAGGTGCAGGTACTGTGCGTACCGCTGCTCCAGCGCCTGCACCTGGTTGTTGAGGCGCTTCTGCTGCACCATGTGCCTGTTGAAGGTCCGCAGGCCCAGGTCCTTGGCCACCACCACCAGCGACTCGCCCTGGGCAGGCAGTGCGTAGAGGGCCTGGGGGGGGCAGCTGTGAGCCCACGCCCTCCCCAGCGACCCCTGCCCCAGAGCAGTGCCCACCTATAGGGGAGGTGGCTGTGAGCCCACGCTGCCCCCCAGCGACCCCACCTGGAGCAACCCCCACCTGCAGCAGCATCCGCACCAGCTCCCGCTCGCTGAGCAGACACAGGAAAGGGAAGAGCGAGGGGCGGCCCTCATGCGCCTGGTGGGCCAGACTGGCCTTGGTCTCCTGCAGCACCCTGCGCAGAGCAGCCTCCCACTGTGCACGCAGGGCCTTCAAGGTCTTCCGCTGCAGGGGGACGGCACAATCATCACCACCGCAGGGGCCAGCAGGACCCTGAGCTTGGCTGGGTTGGGACAGCCTCTCAGCCAGGAGACCTTCAATGGCTCCTCACCCTGGCTGTGCAGGCAGGGGGTTTCAATAGAGGAGGCCCAGAGGGGAGCCTCCCTGGACTCTGCCCAGCAGCCGAGGCCCAGGCCCAACTCACACCCCTCACCACAGGGCAGGTAGGGGACAGAGCACACAGGCCCCAACACCCTTACCGCCTGCAGCATCTCCTTGGTCAGTGATGGGGCCTTCTCCACAGACTGGATGTAGACACTGGTGGTCAGCTCCACATGGAGCTGCTGCTGGAAGAGGTCCTTCAGGGTCTGCAGGGGTAGGTGAAGCTTCGGGTAGGACACAGGGCCATCCTGCAGAGCACAGACAGCATGAGGGCCAGGCCCTGCCGGGCCAGCAGCCAACACCCTACCTTGCCTTTCCAGGAGGCCCTCGCCTGGCACAACCCCAGCTGAACCAAATCTACAAGCCTGGAGCTGTGTGGACGTGTGACCACCCCAAAATAGCTGCATTTAGAGCAGTGACTAAGACCCAGAGCCCCAGGAAGCCAAAGCACGTCCACAGACGTGTGCAGTCACGAGGAAGGGTCCACAGCAGCCAAGAAGTGGGTGAACCGACACGGTCCCTCCCGAGTGTCTTTGGCCAGGGCAGGAGAGAGGTGACACAGCTGCAGTGGATGGACCTAGGACCTGGTGCTCGGTGAGAACCAGACAAACAAGGCCACAGCGTGTGACCTAGTGACATGAGAGTCCAGGACAGCAGAGTCCAGAGACCGGATGGACTTGTGGGGACAGGTCTCCTTCAGGGGTGACAAATGTTCCCAACATTCTGTCTCTTCTAGACAGAGGTGGAGGCTGCATGAGCCAAGGCAGAACACCAGCTGAATCCCGCTAAGGGTGCACGCGTGGCGCACGCGTCAGACCTCCACGAAGGCACACCCGGCACACGTACATGGAGACTCCACACAGCCCTCCTCCTCTGGGCCTGAGTGAGGCCTGGCTAGGCTTTTAAATGCCCATTGAAATGGCATTTCCTGACCAATAGGGGTAGGTGCAGCTTCCGATACCCAGTGACCTCCCTGCCCCCTGCTTCTCATGGTGTGTCCTCCCCCACACCTTCTGCCTGCCACCCTCAAGGTCAAGGTCCCCTGAGCCCTGCCAGGCCAGGTCCCTCCAAGCTCCGGTTCTTTCAACCTCTGTGGAGCAGAGGGATGGAGCTAGAGTGACAGCCAGGCAGCTCCCAGAGGCAGGTGGTGGTGGGTGCCAAAACAGGGCTGATATCAAGGGGACTGAGGCTACCCCAGTACCCTGGGTCCACGTCCACTCACATGTGGCCTGCTGTTAGCTGTCAGGCCCCAGCCCTGGGCTCACCTTGGTGTAAACACCCTTGAGCAGCGTAGAGGTGTTGACCTGGGGTGGGGGCTGTGGCGGGGGGCTAACTGTGGGCTCAGCCTTGGCCACAGCCTTCAGGACCACGTCCCGCTCCTCCTTGGACAGAGACACCTCTGTAAAGAGCTGCTGCAGCTGCAGCCCATCCCGGGCCATCTGTTCCAGACACCTGGGGGTGAGACACAGCAGGCAGCTGACCCACACGGGGCAGCCAAGTCCCACATCCCCGGAGCCCAGAGGGCACCTTGCAGCCACTGCCCAGTCTCCCATGAGGCCTCTGCGTCCCACCAACACCTACCTACCTTTTGACTGTGTTGGTATCTTGGTCCAGCCGCCCCATGCACTGGAGGGCAGCCGCATAGGACAGGAGGTCTGGGGTGAGGCCAGCATCTTTCACCATGAAGAACACATAAACCAGCTCCTTGAATGAGCCCTGGGCACACCAAGCGGGGGTGAGGGCCCGGGATGCCTACCTCCCGACCCTTGGCTTCCTGAAGACCCCTCCTCTGTGGCCAATGACTAAGGAGAGGGCTGCACCACCAGACCCAGTGACCAGCTGGATGGACAGATGGGTCCCGCCCACACTGCTGTGCCTGGGCTCGAGGTGCAGGATGGCCAGAAGTCGCAGCCAGCTGGGAGGACCACAGGGGGTTCGTGTCCCCGGGGCAGCCTTGAAGTTGAAGGGTGTAAATGTACTGATTTCAGGGCTGCTGAACACTGACCCCTTCTCTGGCCAGCCTTGGTCTTTCCAAAGGACTGACGTCTGGCTCTGCTGATGCTCTCTCTCCTCCATGCCACCTACTTCTGTCCCCACCTTTGTCACTGCCTTGGTCCTCCTGCTTTGGGTCTGGCAGCAGCTGCTGTTTCTCACTTGCTAAGGTGGAAGGCTGTGCTACCCACTGACCTGTGGCCCTGCGGCTTCCCTGGGGCACTGCCTCAGCAGCCCACAGACGCACAGGCACTTCTGTCCGTCCCGGGAGTGTTCCAGTTTCTCTTAACGCTCCCTGATGCTCTGCCTACCTAGGAATGCCACTCAGACCCTTCCAGAGGGGAACAAGTCCCCAGCGGCTTCCCATTTTACCAGGTGCTGCTGCTCTGACCTGTGGGTGGTCATCAGAAGGACCAAGCGGGCTGCCCAATGTGACAGTCCCCAGCCACACACAGTCATCTGGTAAACGCCCAGCTCTTCAGTAATACAGGCCACGTTCTGAGGACTCAGCGACCTAGTGCATCCTGGTGACGGGCGAGGGACCCCCCAACACCACGGAAGTCCTCAGTGGTGCTGGTCCAGATGGGTCTATTCTGCCCCTTGTTTCTTTTGAGAGGGTCTCACTGTGCTGCCCCAGCCCGTCTTAACTCCTGGTCCAGGCCACCCCGCCTTGCCCTCCCAGGCAGCAGGACCACGGCCCAGGTCCCGGCACCTGGCTTGTACCCCTTTCATTGTGAAATCACCCCTCATGAAATTTCAAGTATCTTCTCACCCCCGCCCTCAACACACTCGGGAGTGTGCAGCCCAGAGCAGACCCCACCTCCCAGAGTCTGGGGAGGCTCCTTCCCCATCTACTGATGAGGCCCTGCGAGGGGAGGTGGCAGGCTGTGAGCCACCCAGGGAGCAGGCAGGGCAGCGGGACTCAGATCCTGGAAACCGCGGTACCGTCCCTGGTGGCCACCCAGCAACAGCAATCACTAGGGAGCAAGGGAAACACAAAGTACGCGGCACACATCACTGCTGCCCCGGACACCCACGTTCACCCACGTTCACCCAGAACCTGGGAAGGAGGGCTGACTGGAAACGAGACTCTTGGCAAGTGAACCACCTAAGACCAGGAGGCTGTCCTGCACAGAGGGACCTAACTTAGGAAAGGGCACACAGGATGTGACACCACGGACTGCCAGCCACTGACCGAGGGGCAGACCCCTGGAGGCAGCACAGCCTGGTGCACCCCTGATCTCACCTCTGGGCCCCAGCACTGGGAGAGCTGGATTCCTTTTGTTCTAAGCCACCAAGTTCATGAGACTTCCTTACAGGAGTCCCGTGGCGCTCGCCCAAGGGCTGATGACGAGAAGCCTGCTTCATGGGGCTCCTCGAGGGACCAAACAACTCGTGACTCCGAAGGGGAACAGCAGCCACAGGCTCAGCACGCTGCGCAGCCAAGCGCCCACGCCTAGGCACGCAGGCCTGGGACACAGCGCCCGCCAGGGCTTCCAGATGCTACTCTCGACGCGTCAGGATGAGGCACACACCAGATTCCCTGGCAGGCCCGCCCCGACAGGACAACCGATTTCCTCCCTCCCCTCAGGGTCAAGACCGGCTCCACCACCACCCTTGGAGGACAGCTTCCGCAGTGGGACACAGCTGGGACCTACCCCGAAGAGGTCTGTGGCAACACCCCCCAGCCACAGCCAAAGCCACCACGGGGCTGAGAACTACCGCGAGAAGGACAAGATGGGGAGCAGCAGAGCCTCTCCCAGAAGGCCACCAGCCACAGCACCTACGCTGAGGAGGCCTCACCGTGCCACCCAGCCTCACCCCGCCACCCAGCCTCACCCCCACAAGAGCGGGCACCAGGCGCCACCCAGAGACTGGCTCTGTGGCCCACCGCCAGGCCCAGGCAGACCCGCCAGAGCTCAGTGGGCACAGAAGCCTCCCTCTCGGTGCTCAGTCACTTTCAGGGCCTCGGCAGAGACCGTGCTCTGTGTTTGAAAGGCCCAAGTCAGTGCACAAGGCAAGCACTTGAACTTGAGCTAAAAGCCAAAGACTGGAATCCAAAGGAGGTCATGCCCCCACTTGGGACCTAAGTTTCCATCCTGACCAGTGAGGTCCCCTGGGGAGCCCTTGTCCCCTGTGCAGGGACCCCCTCACCTTGCGTGCCCAGCCAAGCATGACGGTGTTGTACATGGGGAGTGTGAGAAGCTTCTGCATCCGGGGCCTGCTGTGGTGACTGACCAACACGTGGTGGGCGAGGGGCAGGTGGCCACTGACCAGACAGCACTCCAAGAACGCCAGGAGCTTCTGTTGCTGGCCGGAGAGCTGTGCCTCTCCCTCCTTGTCCAACGGGGCCTGCTTCTTGTGGAGGAGTTTCTGAGGGGCTTCCTGCAGCACCTGGGCCAGCTGTTCCTCCCAGGGGCTCTCCTGTGCCTTGTGCTGCAGGAAGCTGGACAGCTGCCCACTCATGAGCCGGGGCTCCACACGCAGTGGACGGGGTTGCAGCTTGTTGACCAGCTGCTGGGCATGCGCCTGCAGTTTCACCTGCAGCCGCTGCTTGCGCTTCTGCATGGTCCTCTGCTCCTTATTCAGCTTTTCGGCCCAGCGGCCGCAGGGCTGCACCTGCGCCTTCCTGGGTGGCTGGCATTCACCTTTTGAGAGTTGAGCCACCTCTACTCTCTTCACGGATACCTCCGACACGCTCTCTGCCTGTAGCTGCCTCACCCGAGCCTCCAACACTGTGGGGCAGAGAGGACCCCCATTTAGTGCCCAGCTCACCATATCCTTACGGGACTGCAACGGGCAGGGCACCCGAGGCCTCCATTCGGGGGATATGCTCGACTGTCCAGCTTCCCTGGCTGCCACCCACATCACCTCTCCCCAGAACCTCCCAAACTCGGCCTGGAACACAGTGGCCTTGACCCCGAACTGCCCATCCCATCATGCCCACTGCCTGGCGACCACAGCCTTCTGTGCTTCCTGCCTCATGCACTCAACTCCCCATGTCTGTGCTGGCCCTAACCAGGCAGTGGCTCTGAACGTGGATAGCAAACACTGAGCCACTGCTCCCAGGGAGGACACAGGCCAAGTTGCTCTGGCCACATTTCTATTACCTGACCACCCATAACTCTGCTCTACAGATTTGTTTAGAGACCTCACTTCTCTAACTCACGGACTGCCCATCGCAGCTCTGTGCCCAGGACCACTCTAAACAGCAAGACCACCACCAAAAAGAGCACACACCACAGGGCACCAAACAGACCACAAAAAGGCCTCATTTTCAGTGGGGGCCATTACGTCCTCCACCTCAGCTGGGGGTGGGCACACTACATGACCTGCCTCTTGTGACCCTGGACTGGTTTGGGGTTACCAATGAGTTTATAAGTGCGTGGATCCATTTGTAAATATCAAGGACCAACCAGGTCTGTCCCCTGCCTCAGGTGCCTCAGCAGAGAATCAGATCAGAGTCCCTGCACGCAGATACACAGCTGCGGCAGCACATGGCAAGGGCCTGGTGCAGACGTGTTGAAGTAAAATGGAAAACCAGCATGATTTCAGCGTTTGGAGTGCTCTCAGACTCAGGAGCCACTGTGGAGTGTGCATGGCTGGGACAAGCTGAGGGAGGGAGATGGCGGGACGTGGGTGCACATGCCTCCTAAAGCAGCAGCTGGGCTGAGAATGGGAGGTAAGAGGCACTGGGATAGGAAAACCGCAGATGAAAAAGCCCTGAGGCAGGAGTATGGCCTCAGCAGGAGGAGGGTCCATCGCCCACAGTGTGGGGTTGACAGAAGGATCACAAGTTCAAAGCCAGCCTCAGCAACTGAGATCAAGTCTCAAAATGAAAAATAAAATGGGCTAGGGATGTGGCTCAGTGGTTAAGCACCCCTGGGTTCAACCCTCAGATCCAAAAAATGAAAATAAAATAAAGTAACTAGACAGCTAAGAGAGGAAGGGTTGCTGTTCCACATGGAGGGTCACAGTACCTGTCCTTACGTTTGCAAGCTAGACTATTCTGCCATGACAAAGTTCTTTTCACAGGCTCCCTTCCCCTCCTGCTGCCTGCAGGACGTGGATGGAAGGTGGACCAGAAGAGAACAGAAGGGCAGTGGCCTGGGCACCCTGCCAGATCCATCCCATCACCCAACCCCAAAAAGCCAACATGGCAGCCCAGGGTTCCTGTCCCAGCTCACACTAAGCCATGTGTGGTGCTAGGCACCGCCCCAGGGTGATTTGTGGCTTGAATTGTCCCCCTGGAAGTGGGAGCCCCTGGTGAGATTCTGGGGTGCTCCCAGAGCTGGCTCAGCACAGACTGAGGCCTGGCAGGCCATGTGGGGGGCTCTGCTAAACCAGCACCACCCATAATGTGGGCACTGACTCCGCTGCCCCTGGGGACCAGTTACCCCAGCATACAGCATGAGCCTTGAGGGCTGCTCTGCATACTGTGGAGCCTGTTTCCTCTTTTGGGGGGTCACTGGGAGCCAGGGGAGACCCCAGGAGAGTGGCCAACAGGGGGTTCTGTGAGGAAGGGATTTCAGCCCCCATGTCAGGGTCCCAGCTCACCCTCCAACAGTTCTACATGGCCCCAGTCTTTCCTGCGATCCTGCTCACAGGGGCTGGCTGATGAGCTCCTTCTGGGGCCCCAGAAGCCATCGAGGGTCCCTGGGGAGAGAGGAGAGAGGTTGAAGGGTCCCAGGAATCTCAATGGACAGAAACCACAGAATCAAGGGGTAAAGGGTGCCAAGCGCAGTTGTAAACCAAGCAGCTTGGAAGGTTGAGGCAGGAGGATCGTGAGCTCAAAGCCAGCCTGAGCCACTTGGCAAGGCCCTAAGCAATTTAACAAGACCCTGTCTTTAAATATTTTAAAAAAAGACTGGGGAAACTGGGCGCGGTGCACGCCTGTAATCCCAGCAGCTGGGGAGGCTGAGGCGGGAGGATCGCGGAGTTCAAAGCCAGCCTCAGCAATGGCGAGGTGCTAAGCAACTCAGTGACCCTGTCTCTAAATAAAATACAACACAGGGCTGGGGTGTGGTCCGGCGGTGGAGTGCCCGAGTAGCTCCGCGCTGCTGGGTTCGATCCTCGGCACCGACCGACCGACTGTAAACTCGGTGCACAGTCCCCACGAGCCTCGGCCTGGAAGGACGCCAGGCCAAAGGTGGGAGGGGACCGCACACAAAGTCGGGGCGCGGACCCAGAGTTCGGAGTTCTGAACTAAAGGCACCGAGAGTTCCAGGATCAAAAGCCCCGAGCCCTAACCGGGGTCAAAGGTCTAAGTGCCTGTGGCCTCCGCGGGGGAAGGTGAAGGTGGTGGGTCACCGCCGCGCAGCAGAAGCGGGCCGTCGCAGCGGGCTTCCAGGCCTCCCCGGCGTTACCTTCCTCCGCCGAGGCTCGGGGGCGGCTCGACGACCGCCGCAGCGCCCTGCCAACCCCAACTGCGCCGCGGCCCCAACTCAACGCCGACATGCCGCCCTGCGCCACCACGCGCCGCCCGCCGGAAGTTGTAGTCCCGTGACGACGGGGGCTGAGAAGGGTCTCCAGTCGGAAATGCGTATCCGGAACCACAAGTCCCAGGGTGCAGCGGAGTCGGAGAGAAGAGGGCATGCGCCAGAGTAGCCTTCTGATTGGATATACTTGCTCCAGAGAAGCCCTCTGATTGGATCTCCTGCTGCGCTCCGGGAGGGGCCAGCAGTCCTAGCAGTGTCTTAGGCGGTCTTCGAGGGAAAGGATCCCGGAGTTTTTTTATATTAGTTTTTTTTTGGGGGGGGCGGGTACTGGGGGTTGAACTCAGGGGCATTCCACCACTAAGTCACGTCCCCAGCCCTGTTTTGTATTTTATTTAGAGCTAGGGTCTCACTGAGTTGCTTAGCACCTTGCCAATTGCTGAGGCTGGCTTTGAACTGGTGATCTTCCTGCCTCAGCCTCCCAGCCGCTGGGATTAAGGGCGTGCACCACCGCGCCCGGGTATTTATTTATTTTTTCAGTACTGCATATTGAACCCAGTAGTTCTCCATCATTGAGCTACATCCCCATCCCCACCCGTTTCCATTTCTTATTTTAAGACAGCTCTCTCTCTCTCTCTCTCTCTCTCTCTCTCTCTCTCTCTCTCTCTCTCTCTCTCATGTTTATTTAGTTGTAGATGAGCACACAGTATCTTTTTATTTATTTTTATGTGGTGCTGAGGATTGAACCTAGTGCCTCACACATAGGAGGCAAGCACGTTACCACTGAGCTACAGCCTCAGCCCCAAGACAGGTCTCTAAAATTGCCCAGACTGCCCACGGATTTGTGATCCTCCAGAGTCCGTGGAACCACAAGCTTGCGTACCGCAGCCTGGCTTTTTTTTTTTTCCTTTTTGCATGTTTAATAAATAATGAGGACAGTATTCTACAATTTATAGATGCCTGTCCATCTGCATTTATTCAGTGAGGACTTTGGGGCGCCATTATTAGTATCCCCAGTATTTATTTTCTTTTCTTTTTTTTAAAGAGAGAGAGAATTTTTAATATTTATTTTTTAGTTCTCGGCGGACACAACATCTTTGTATGTGGTGCTGAGGATCGGACCCCGGCCGCACGCATGCCAGGCAAGCGGGCTACCGCTTGAGCCACATCCCCAGCCCTCCCCAGTTTATTTTTGTGGAAGCTGAGGTTCTCAGAGGTTGATCAGGTGGCTCTAGGACGCATAGCATGAACATTAGGGAGATTGAAAGGAAAGTCCACATCTATCAGACTCCCAGTTGGAAAGCTGAGGGGCAGCTTGGGCATCGTGTTTCCTGGATATTTCCTTTATTTAATTTTTAGTTGTAGTTGAACACAGTACTTTTATTTTATTTATTTATTTTCATGTGCTGAGGATTGAACCCAGGGCCTCATGCGTGCTAGGCAGGCGCTCTACCCCTGAGCCACAACCCCAGCCCTCTTGGATATTTTCAAACTCATGTGTTCCCTCCAGCCTCAGTTGACCCTCTAGTCCCCAAGCCCCCAAAGACGGGAGCAGACTGGGTGTGGTGGCACATAGTTAGGAGGCTGAGGCAGGGGGATTGCACTGGAAATACCAAGCCCAGAAGTAGGTGGCCAAGGCAAACCTCACTTTTGCCAGAAGCGGGTGCTACCCAGTGCACCTGGGTGGGTAGGCTGCCTGCTGTGTCCCTAACTGAGCAGTCCCCCTGGTCCTGATAGGAGGAACTGGGGTTTACAATCTACACAATGGCCTAATTTGAAAATTGGGGAGTACAAATGGAAGGGCTGTAGTTAAAATAACTACAAGTGGATCTTACATCCCAGTTAAGGCTAAATACCGTATTATGAAAATGGCCCACAAAACTTCCTCACTATTTCTCACAATTGCAAGTTCAAGGCCAGTCTGAGCAACCTAGGGAGGCTCTAAACAGCTTAGACCCTTTCTCAAAATAAAAGTAACACAGACTGGGAATGTACTCAGTGGTGAGGCACCCCTGGGCCGCGTGCCAGGTCCAGGAAAGAGTGGAGCAGGAAGGATGGATTAAAGGAGATGCCTTGTGGAGCCTGGGTTCAGCCCCAGCCTCTCCAGGTGATCCTCTCAGGCTAGGAAGGGCCAAAGCTTTTGTCCAGTTGGGGAAACTGAGGCCCAGAAAGCGGAGCCTGCAACAGGGTCCCGCTAGCTGTGGAGACTAGGGAAACCAGGTTCCAGGCTGCTGTCCACAGGGCCCTGAGACAGGAGCCTGCTGAGGTGGGAGGAGCAGAGCAGAGTGACATTAAAGGCAGCCCCGGACGGAGGAGGCTCAATCTGTGTGGCCTGTAAGACACCAAAAAGAACAAAGAAAAAGGTGAGACTCCAGGGCTGAAGGAGGTGACAACCCTGAGACACTAGCAAGGCCAGCCTCCAGAGGCCCCTCCTGCTGCCTGGAGCTTGGCTTCCCCACAGCCGGGGCAAGGCTGTCCCTGGCTGGAAGGGCGGGCCCCGTGAGGCTGGCAGCCTCTGGAGGCCACATTCCAGCCACCCTGCCCACGCAGGCCTGGCCACAATGACACCACGAGTGGGGAATGTTTTCTGCAGACAGCAGCATCCTCCCTGACCCATCCCGGCTCACCAGGGTGCCCAGGGCTGTGACCTCAGACCCTGCCTACTCCTGGGGTCACCTTCCTGACGCCCCAGGGTGGCTGAGTCAGCAGGACCTGTTCCCCTAGACCAGGGACACCTTGCATCCTACAGTCTGGCAGAGCCAGGGACCTGGGTGGAAGACAAGATTTCCAAGTTCTTTTTTTATTTTATTTTATTTTTATTTTTCAATGTAGTCGGACACAACACCTTAATTTTATTTATTTTATCTTTATATGCGCTGAGGATCGAACCCAGGGCCTTGCACGTGCTAGGTGAGTGCTCTACGGTGGAGCCCCCACCCAGCCCCAAGGTTTCCAAGTTCTTTCTCCCTTCCTAATGCCTCAGATTCCTCTTTGATTGTATGGGACACCAGACTCTCAAGGCAGCATGACCCTGGGAACAGGCTCCTGGGTCCCAGCAGTCCCTGCACAGAGCTCCTGGTAACATGCTCAGGAAACTCCCTCAGGGCCCACCTGTGTGTGACACAGCTCCCACTGGGCTCCTCTGGCCTGCAAGGCCCGCGTTGTTCCTCTCAGGGTGTTTCTTTATGATTGATTGTGAGGGTGTCTGTAGAGGGCAATGGATTTCCACTTCTTGGTGGTATCAAGCTTCCTTGTAAAAAATTAAGCAAGAAAAATGCTAAAGACACAAAGACTAGTGGAGACAGATGCAGTGACACAGGGAACACAGCATGGGGCCAAGTGTGGGGTGTTCTGTGACACATCAGAGGTGTCCACATGGGGAAGACAAAGACCCGGCATTGCCCGCCAGGTCACGTGTGTTTGTGAGGCATGCACACCTGAGGATCAGTGTACACGTCCAGCCCACAGGTCAATCTGTTTTCTCAGACGGAAAACCTGGTGTTCTGGAGGACAGTAACAGGACAGGATACTGCTAGGGTCAGCCCCAAAGCCCTCTTGTGCAGTATCCTGTCATTCCTAATCTAAGGGGCAGTATCCTGTACTCATTCCTCAAACCACCTGCTGTTCTGCCTGTCCTGGAAGGTCACATTGGTGGGCTCCTGCACATCTGGCTGCTTTAACTCAGCATTGTTTGAGATTGACACCTGCTGTGTACTTTTTTTTGTGTGCGTGTGGCTGTGTAGTGTTCCACAGTGTGAATTTATGAGGATGTCTTTCACATTCTCCTGCTGATAGAGAGCAGAAGGAATATATAGAACAGAGGAATTCAGAAGTACAGTTTGCACATATTAATTGTACTAATCTCACAACTTTTCTGTAAGCTTAAAGTCTTTCAAAAATTCACAATGGAGCTGGGCACACTTACAATCCCAGCAGCCCAGGAGGCTGAGGCAGGAGTATCTTGGGTTCAAAGCCAGCCTCAGCAACGGCAAGGCACTGAGCAATTCAGTGAGATCCTGTCTCTAAATAAAATACAAAACAGGGCTGTAGATGTGGCTCAGTGGTTGAGTGTCCCTGAGTTCAATACCCAGTATTCCTCTTGGAAAGAAAGAAAGAGAGAGAGAGAGAAAGGAAGGAAGGAAGGAAGGAAGGAACAAACTAACTAACATAAAATGGAGCTGAGAGCAGTGGCATGCAGTGGCTTAGGAGGCTGAGGCAAGACCCTGTCTCTGATTAAAGTATAAAAAAGAACTGGCGATGTGGGTCAGTGGTTAAGTGCTTCTGGGTTCAATCCCTGGTACCAAAACAAAACAAAGCCACACAGTATGTAACTCCATTAACAGAAAATGTCCAGGACAGGAGAGTCCAGAGACAGGAGGGGGACTCCAGGTGGATGGGCATCGGATTCCTCTGTGGGGTGGTGGAATGTTCTTGAATTAGTGGGTATGGTTGCACAACTGCGAGTGCGCTACTAATGCTGAATTGTGCACTTCCCGTGGGCGATTTGTATGGCATGCAGAATACATTCAGTCAAGCTGCTATTAGACCACGTAAGTCAGACTCCTGGGTGAAGTGGCCTCCCAGGTGAGTGGCCTCCCAGGTGAGTGGCTTCCCAGATGAGCGCTGGTCCTGCGGAGGGGCCTCAGGACACCCTGGTGGGGGCAGGACATCCTGGGGAGGAAAGGGAAGCTTCTTTATTCAGCATGGAGTGCTGCATCCTCTGCCACCAGTGGAATCACCTGCTGGTTCTTTCAGATGTCCCTTGCTGGCCATTTTTCAGGGGAGCCAGGTGGGGTGAGGTGACAACCCCAGGTCATGCAGGTCTGGTGTCAGGATTTGAATGTGGGGAGCAGGGCCAGGCTGCATCTAGCGTGGAGGCACCTGGCCCTACCCACCCTGGGGCTGGAGACCCGGCTGGCCCCACCCACTGCTGACCCGCCCAGGGCAGGAAGAGTCGGGGAACCCCCGAGCCGCCAGACCGGTCTCCCGTCCAGAGGGCTCCCCAAAGGGCGGCTGCTCACAGGTCTCCACCTTAGAGCTATTTTAAGGTGCCGCCTGGGGTCAGGAGGAAAGCCAGGGGTGTTGGGAGCAGTGGGCAGAACTGGGATCTGGGCATGTGCTCCTGAGGGCTGCGGGGAGGTCGCTGCGCTGGGGGCCTGTCCCGGGCACCTCTTGGCTCTGAGCCTGTGGAGCCACTGTGCGCACCTCGGAGCCCCGGGTACGGGCGGGCTGATGAGGGTGGGTACTGGCTGGCCAGCTGGGGCGGCCTGCGTGGGGCTCGGGTGTGGCCATAAGCGGGAGCCCGCGTGGGTGAGCAGCCGCCCATTCCTGCCACCTCAGACGTGCCGCCACAACATCTCGGCTGACCACGGACTGGCCCGCTTGTCCCAACTCCTGGGGCTGCTGCCCACCTGCAGCCCTCCCTCCCTATCCCTCAGAGAAGCCCCTGCTGCCCCTTTCAGGAAGCTGGAGAGAAGAGTCCACCTGGGGTGCCCCTCTGACTCGGTCTCTGCCCGCGCACCTCCCGGTCTCTGCCTGTCCCTGTCGCTGTTTCTTAGTCTGTCCTTGACTGTGTCTCTCAGAACTGTCTCTCAGCCTCTGTCTCTCCCTGAGCTCTGTCTCTGGTCGCTTGGGTCTCTGTACCCGCCTCGCACCCTGGAGATAAACGCAGGCACCTGAGGCCGCGAGTCGTGGGCGGGGCCTGCCCTCCCCCAGGCGCCCATTGGCTGACTGCCGGGCTGTGCCCGCCCAGAGGCAGACATTGGCCCCGCCTCTCGACTGCCATTGGCCAACGCGAGTCCCGCCCCCGTCCCCCTGCGAAGCCAGGTCGAGCTGCGGACTCCAGAGACTAGAGCCGGCGGTGAGCGGAGTGGGCCATGCGCCGCCGCCTCTGGCTTGGCCTGGCCTGGCTGCTGCTGGCGCGTGCGCCCAGTGCTGCGGGGACTCCGAGCGCGCCCAGGAGGCCGCGCAGCTACCCGCACCTGGAAGGCGACGTGCGCTGGAGGCGCCTATTCTCCTCCACCCAATTCTTCTTACGCGTGGACCCCGGCGGCCGGGTGCTGGGCACCCGCTGGCGCCACGGCCAGGACAGTAAGTGCGCTGGGGCAGCAGGCCGGAGAGGGCAGCGGGGGCACAGTATTGACAAAGGGTGCGCTGACCAAGTCATTCCCTAGCTCGGGCCTGTTTCCTCTGCCCTAAGGTGGGTGCAACCCACTGGGTAAGAGGGAGGGTGGGGCACTCAAGGCTCCTGGCTTCCTGCAGACAAGGGTCTGAAGGGTATAGTTCTGAGAGGGGGTCGCCAGAGTACAGGAAGGAAATGGGCAGCAGGGAGGGTTGCAGTGGTCCAGCTGGGTCAGGGGGTGGACACTCAACTCTGGGCTCCTGACACTGAAGTCAGTACCTATGTTGATGAGATTCTTGTGACAGGTGAAAGAACCCAGGCACAGAGAGGGAAGCAAGCTACAGAGGGTCCCACCAAGCAGGGGAGGTGGAGCTGAGGCTCACAGTGACAGGAAGCCCCACTGTCTCTGCTTTTGGGCTGTGGCCTCTGGGTCCTGCTCAGCAAATGTGAAATATGTACGGCAGGAGGAGAGGCCAGGCATAGAAGAGACTGGGCACCGGGAGACCAGGGGTCACTTCACACAGCCGCCCGGTCTGGGCAGGGGGCAAGCTGGTCACTGGCACCTGAATCACCACATCAGGATACATAATCACCCCTGCCCTTCACCGAGGCTTTCATCTGGGGCTCCAAGGCCCTGAGGCAGCACGCGGGGAGGGCAATGACAGGGGACTGGCCAGGCAGGTCCATCCATGGTAGCATGGCCAGGCGGGGTGGCCTCAGGCTGGCGGAGAGAGCTGGCTCTGCCAGGCGACCTGGAGTGGGCACTGCTTCCCTTGAGCTTCTGCCCCATCTGGACAGGGGTGGAGTGATGGAGGACAGGTGGCTCTGTGAACGGGCTCTTCTTCCTGAATTGGAGGTTACTGATGGCACCGCAGTGCACTGTGGCATGTGGGTCCCTGCCCTCACAGCGGGCCATGCGGGTCAGGAAGGGGTCTGGCGGCCTCTCTGGGAAGGTGGTGAGCCTTGGATGGTGACCAGGAGCTGACCGTGCACATGGGCTGTGCAGCTGGCCCTGGAGGGTGAGTGGCGTGGCAGTGGAGGTGGTACTGCCACCTCACAGGCTTTGGCCTCCATGTCCAGAACAACAGCTGGAGGGCAGCGCCTGGAGTCGGCCCTTGGTGCCATGCCCAGGCACAGTGGGAGGGTCCTCGCTGTGCCTCTACTGGACGGGGCTGCACTCATGGTGCAGGCCCTGTCCAGTGACCCACTGACAGGCCGCTGTGGTGGCCCCTCTGGGGAGTCAGTGCAGGCAGCACCTCCGGCCAGGGCTGCCAGGGCAGCAGTGGGCTCCCTGGAACAGGGCAGGAAGTGCGCCTGCGGAGAGGGAGCCAGGCCTCTGTGGCTCTACGGGGCTGCCCGATCGCAAGCTGCTGCAAGCACATAGGAGCTGCTGCAAGACCCAAGGAGTCCTGGGCGGCTCAAGCCGAGCCTGCTTCCCAGACTTGTGCCTGACCTGAAGGACAGGGACAGGGATGCCCGGCTCCTGAGCAGCCCGCCTGGGCAGGCGCACAGTAGGGGTGCAGATGAGGGGAGGATGAGGCAGGGCCTACGTGGAGAGATGGTTAGTCAGAGTGGAAGCTGTTGGTGGCCCTGACCAGCCCCTCTGCGCAGGTGTTGTGGAGATCCGCTCTGTCCACGTGGGCACCGTGGCCATCAAGGCTGTGCATTCAGGCTTCTACGTGGCTATGAGCCGTCAGGGCCACCTCTATGGGTCGGTGAGTACCGGGTGGTGGTGGGCAGGGGTGGGCAGAGGGCAGTGTCAGCTGGCCTCACGCACCGCCCTCAGCGGGTCTGCCGGGTCGACTGCAGGTTCCTGGAGCGCATCGAGGAGAACGGCTACAACACCTACGCCTCACTCCGCTGGCGCCACCGGGGCCGGCCCATGTTCCTGGCACTGGACGGACGGGGGGCTCCCCGGCAAGGCATGCGCACACGGCGGCATCACCTGTCCACCCACTTCCTGCCCGTCCTGGTCTCCTGAAGCCCTTTGAGGTCTCAAGGGCCTGCTGACAGACCTGGAGGCTGGGGCAGGAAGGAGGGCCCCCAGGACACCTGAGACAGGTGGCAGGGGCCAGGCTGCAGGGCGTTCGGCTCACTCATCCTGAGCTCTAACTGGGTGCCTACTGGGGGGCCTCACTGGATCCCCCAGGGTGGGGGAGGCAGATGGCAAGCTGGGTCCACGGCCCAGCACGAGGAGGAACACGTCCAGGATGAAGGCACGCCCAGGCCAGGCTGAGGAGGAGTGCCCGGATGGGAGCTGGCAAGGGCAAAGGCTGAGGGGTGCACGGGGCAGCTGTGGGCAGCAAGGAGGGGCAGGCCTGCAGGGCCCAGCGCAGTGTGCGTGGGATGTTCACCCTGCCACCAGGCGGCCGTGCTGCCAGAACAGCAGCCCAGACGTCCGTGCTGCCAGAACAGCAGCCCAGACGTCCAGGCCTCACCCCCAGGGCCTGTGGACATGGCACTTCCCAGGGCAAGGGGCTCTGGGGGGGATCAGGGGAGGAGACCCCCGAGTGGGGCCACCCAGGGGTCCTCCTGAGAAGAGGCAGGAGGGCCAAAGTCAGAAGCCCTGGAAGAGGCTGCGCGGCTGGCTCTGGGCTGGAGGAGGGGAGGGGGACTGTCCCTGGGCCTCAGGGGGATCTAGTCCTGCCACGCCTGGGTTCAGCCGGGGCAGCCCACATTGGCTGCCACCCAGAACTGTTTGACAATAAACCTCTCAGCCTATCAGATGCTGTCGTGTGTCACAGCAGCAGGACACACACAGATGCCATCATCCCAGCCTCCTGCCTCTTGGGATGGCTACCAAGGGACTTTGGATCTTCGCCCTCCACTGATGGGCCCTGGGGACGGCACTGCCAGCAGCCAGTCCTCACTGTGTTCCTCCTGGCTGGGCATGGGACCAGAACTGCCTACACAGGTGGCAGCTTCAGCTACCAGAGGCGACAGCATTCAGAAGCTAAGCCTCGGGTCCCCACAGGCTGCGCAACTCAAAGCTCCCAGGAGCGAGCCCAGCTGCGGAGCTGCCCCCCACCAGGGCAGATGGCGGCCTCCCAGGTAGGGGCTGACTGTGGGCTGCTTCTGCCCGCCTCCCTTCTCCGCTCTGCCACGGCATCCACCAGGTCAGGCCACTGTGGTGTCCTTCCAGTCACAGAAGCCCACAAAACACGCAGCAGGCGTGGGGCAGGCGAAACCCTCGACTGTCCCCACTCCCTGGTACTGGGGCCTCGGGGTCATGGGACTCCAGGGCACCCCACCACCTGGGCAGCAGAGGCTGCTCTACAGGCCACACTGGCTGCCCAGTGCCATGGATGGTCCCGAGGACGCACACCTGAGGGCTGGGAACAGAGGCCCTGCCTGGCTTCCTGGAGCACTGGTTCCAGTTACACAGTTCTGCCACCAAATGCCACTTGGCCTTTCTGGACCACTCCACTTGATGTCCATGGCCTGCTCTGTGGTCAGAAGGCGTGCAGCCCCTGGGCTCCCGGGGGAGGCACGGCCCCACAGGACGGCACCCTCGCCCTGCCAGCCGCTCAGGCCCTCTGGACACATAGGCGCGAAGGAAAACGCCGAGCCACCGGCTCCTCTTTCAAGTAGGTGTATTTTAAATAGCTTTCAAGATACACATATTTTTTCCCTTTAAAAAATGTCTGTTAGAGCAGTTTTGTTCCTGGTTCTGCTGGTCACCCTTGTGGTCCCGAGGCCGGCGCTCGCTGTGCGGTCCGAGGCCCCGTGGCCCGTCCAGGTGGCACACGCGGCCCTGGCGGAGCAGCTGCACAGATCATGCGTGGCCGCGCGAGAGCTAAAACGTCCATTTATTTCAAAGCAGTAATAATTTAAAATCATAAAAACCTTTCCACCGTTGAACGTTTGGAGGGTGAGGTTAGAGATGGGACAGAAGGCTGGTGCCCTGCAGGGGACATGTGGCCCATACCCCTCCGTGCAGGGAGCAGCTGGGCACGGATGTCCTTCCAGGGCTGCGTGGCCGGGGCTGGCTGAGCTCTGGTCCCCTGGAGAGCCGGGTCCCCGAGCCTGGCGCGCAGCCTGGGGCCCGCCGGAGCTGCGCAGCGGCCTGGGAGCTGGAGCTGGCGCCAGCTCAGGAGTTGCTCGTGGCGTTCTCGTTGCTGGGCGAGGAGGAGGACGAGGACGAGGAGGAGGAGGAGAAGCTCACCCCAGTCAGGCCCGGGGGGTTGGTGGCCGTGTTCTGTCCGGTGAGGCTCTTGCGGCAGACAGGGCAGCTGTCGTGCTTTGTGGGGACAGAGGTGAGGCGGGGAGTTAGAGGCTGGCGCCCCCAGGGCGGGCGCGGGCAGCGGGTGAGCTCACCTGCTCCAGCCAGGGCACGATGCAGCCGTTGTGGAACAGGTGGTTGCAGGGCAGCTGCCGCACACTCTCGCCCAGCGCGTAGTCGTCCTTGCACACGGGGCACTCAAGCCCAGAGCCTGTGGGACAGGCAGGGCCAGGTGGGTCCGGGCCCCGTGGGCCCCACCCCAGCAGGAGCACCTAGGCCCTGGGCACCAAGGCCAAGAAGAGCATACCTACGTGCTCCTCGGTGACGGGGACGGTGGGCAGGGCCTGGATCTTCTCCTTGTCTGCGGGAGGGGGGCCCGTGTTTTCAAACTGGTTGAGGAGCTGAAAGACAAGGTGAGTGCCAGGAGCTCCAAGGCCAGGCAGCCCAGGGAGCAGGCACCCCCGCCCACGGGGCAAGGCTGGAGGACCTACAAGAGCATCAGGCTGTGCCCACCACTGCCTCGACTGCCTACTGGCTGCTCAGGGTCCCATCCACTCATAGTATGGGCAGTACCCAGGCAAGAAAGAGAGAGCGGGGCCCCCAGGGGGGCAGACCTAGCACCTTGGTCCATGGGATGTCAGGTCTTAACAGGCAAGAGGCGAGATACAGGGACCTCAAGGGTGGTCTCTGCAAGGAGACCATGCCCTGCCTTCTCTGGATGAACCCCCAAGTGCTGGGTGCAGTCACCCTGTACCTGCGTGATGATGGCATCCAGGCCGTTGGCCCCCCAGGCGTAGTCCATTGGGTTGGAGTGCAGGACGCCCCTGGGGGCGAGAGGCCAGGTCAGGAGGCCAGGGGTGGGCGGGTGTGCCCCCCACCCCCTGCTACTCACCAGGGGCCCAGGCCCAAGTTGGGGATGGTGGCCGGAGTGATGATGCCGTTGACCAACTGCTGGATGATCCTGGAAGAGAGGGGGCAGGTCACACACCCATGGGAGTCGGGCCTGTGCCAGCACCCAGAAATGACCCATCAGGGCTCAGGTGGAGAAAAAAACACGAAAAGAACCCAGCACAGCCTCCTGCTGAGGTCTGGGGGAGCGAGCCGATCCATCCGCATTGCACGGTGGCCTGGGCAGCCCAGACGTGCTGTAACACAACTCCTCAAGCCGGGGCTGGCTGCAGCCCCAACCTGGCACGGTCCTGCCTCCAAAGTTCAGTGTGGGGCTCAACTCCCCTGGGGTGAGGAGAGCCAGGCTTCTGGGAGGAGGGGCTGTCAGAAGGGCCAGGCCAGCCCTGCTCCTGAAACCGTGCATCCCCCTGGACTGCAAGGCCAGACCTTCTTTCACAGGAGCCGGGCAAGAAGCCCAGGCTTTAGCAGAACACGTGCCTACGTCCAAGGGCCTGAACAACCCGTCTCGATGAGCGGGGCCCTCTCTGGCCACCCCCAGGCCCCCTCACCCTTCCAGCGTGGGGACGCCTTCGTGCCGGCCGGTGGCCCGCCTGGCGGTGAGGCGGGCTCGGGGCTGCCGGGCGCCATACCGGTGCCGGGACTGGTGTTCTCTCTCCCTCCGGCTCTCAGGGTCCCTGCTGTCATCAGCCTGTGCCCCAGGAGGGAACGTGGGGATCTCAAAGCTGTCGTCAAAGATGCCGAAAGCAAACTGTCCGTAGCCCTGGGGCAGCGTGAACAGGTGCTGGTCCACGTTCTGGAGAGGGGAGCAGGACCTGAGCCTGCGTGGTCTGCTCAGGGCCCCACACACAGAGGCAAGGAGCCCTGGGACAGACAGGCAGATGAAAGGCAGGTACGACAGTGGGGCTGTCAAATCCACCGGGGCGGCCCGAGGACCCTGCCCACAGCCTCCAGGCCATCACCCTTCCATGTCCTCAAGGAGAGGAGGAGGACAGGCCCGTGCCCCTGCACCCGCTCACTGCCCACACCTAGCCCTTGGGGGGCCTGTCTCCGGGGGGCACGCACCTCCTGCAGGTGGGCCCATCCCAGGCATAGGGGCTCCATGAGCCAGGGAGGGTCCAGCCTGCTTAGAACTCACCCCAGCAGGCAGGACACAGGCAGACAGTGACGTGTGGACACCAGACTAAGCAGATGAGGGATGCAAGAGGCAGGGGGCCAGCAGCCAAGCTGGGTGGGCCAGTGGCAGAATGACAACAGCTGAAGCCCCAGGGACCTGGAATTCCCACTCACCTCAAACGGCTGCCGGCTCTGGTCAGCGGGGGCCGTGGAGGGAGCGGAACCGTTTTCTGTATTCCTGGGGAGAGAAGGTGCTTGTTGGCAGAAGCCAGCAGCCCTTGCCATCCCTGAGGGCACACAGGATGACTGTGCCATCCTCCACGTCAGGAAGGAGGAACACAGCACCAGAGGCACTGGCACCTCCCGCTCAGGACTCCACCACGTGCTCAAGTGACAACAGTGCCCCACCACCGCCAGCAGCTCACACCAGCTCCAGCGTCAATCCGCCTTCTGTCCCACCACAGCGAACGTGGGTGTCTGTGTGGGTGCCATCCCACGAGGTGAGGGAGGCGGTGAGGTGGGCACACATACACTGACCAAGTGCCACAAGGCTATTGTCCCTTTGCCTTGAGGTGTGTGTCCTGAAAGTAGGGACCCCAGGCCTGGCAGGTGTGCAACCCCCCTCAACCTCCCAGCACACCACCACGAGCCGTGCTATGCTACCTGGTCTCTTCTGGAAGCTCCTCGATAAAACCAGACTCACACCTGGGGCAGATGTAATCCTGCAGGAGAGAGGAGCAAGAGTCGCCATGAACGCCCCCATCAGCAAACCCCCTCTGCTAGAGCAAGCGCAGGCTGCAGCCCTCAAGAGCCGCTCCTGGCCTGTGGTCATGGAGGACTGGGGGATATGGGAGGCCCAGGGATGTGTGTTCCTGCTGGCCACACACTGGCGGCAGCGAAAGACTCCCCCTATGGCCTCAGTGAGCCAAGCCACCTGTTGGATGCTCCTGGAGGCCAGGCCCAGGTTTTTCTGGTGGTCTCCTGTCCCGGAGTGACCCAGACTCGGCAGGCGTCCCAATGACAGAGGTCCTGGGGCTACAGACCCATAGTGGCACCCCAGCACTGGCAGCCAGGTGGGCAGCCTGCTGCACTGGGGGCATAGATGGTGCTGTGATGTCCTGGAAGGGAAGCCAAGGACCCACTCTGGGGACGGCAGGCTCTTGAGTCCCAAGACCAGGCTCATGGCTCCCTGCGACAAACCCAGCCACACTCAGACCAGGCAGGCCCATGTCAGCTAAGGTGCCCTACAGTTCAAACAGGAAGACAAGTCTGTGGGCCTGGTGGCTCCCACACCTCCCAGACTTGGCCTGCCCCAGAGCTCTCTCAGGTCACTGCAGCCCACACCGTAGCCCTGGAAATCAGGCAACCTCCTCTTCTCGGCCAAGGATCACTTGTCACTGGGGCCATGCAGCCTGTGGGCATATGTCCCATAGGGTCCCAGGCCACGGTGGCTGTACACTGTGCCTGCCACACTTTCCTATCAGACCCAAAGCCACCTCTGCAGGCTTGACCCAAGCTCCTCCCCATGACCTGTATCATCAGCCCTAGTCAAGACTGGCCAGCTGCCCCTTGACCAGAGCAGCCAAGGTCCCAGCTAGAGGCAGCTTGTGCCCAGTTCTGACACCCTCCTAGCCCTGCACTGTCCATTCTGCCACAACTGCCTCCCCCTAAGTGTCCATCTGGACACCATTCTGCAGGGGCCACCCTCACCAGCCCTGCTGCTTGGCCACTTCTGTTCCTCACAAGCCTCTGTCAGGATGACGGACCCTGGCTGTGTGCCCACTTACTCCTCCCCTGGAGGTGGGGAGAGGGACAGGCACCAATCCTGCCCAGTGAAGACATGTACAACCATGTGTCCATGCCACATCCCCTCATTCAGGTAACGCTGGTACAACACACACACACACAGAGCCCTCAGCCAGGCACCACAGGGAAGCTGGGGAAACTGAGCCAAAGATGCGAGGGCCACAGTGATGAATGCCTTTATGGGTCTCTGAGGAAGCCCACCACTCTGTTTCTCTTTTTAGGTATTATTATTATTATTATTAATTTTTAGCTGTTGATGGGCCTGTTTTATTTATATGTAGTGCTGAGAATCAAATCCAGTGCCTCACGCATGCCAGGCAAGCGCTCTACCACTGAGTTATAACCCCGGCCCACACCACTACTCTTCATGCAGGATAATAATGCAGACTTCTCAGCTGAGCATGGTGTGCATGGGGAGATGTGGACGCCCCACTCTCTCCACAGCCCCAGGGGAGCATGTGACACTCCTCCTGTCCTTTTCTTCTTAGACCTAGCAGCTGCCACCAAGACTCGCATCTGCACCATGTCCATCTCACAGCATGTGTGAACCCTGCACCAAGGACACGAGGCTCCTGGTACAGGCCAGAAGAATACCAGGAGAGCAAAACTGCTGCTCAGCACATATCTGCTGTGAGGGCTTTTGCACACCTGCAACTGCACTCAGGGCACCTGGTGGGATGGTGTCCACTGCACACAGGCCCCACAGGCACTGAAGCCCAGTGGCACCTAACTCCACCTTCCAGGATTCTCTGGCTGATCTACCACCGACAGGCACCTTGCATGTGCCACTATACAGAAGGCTCAGGGTGTGGAGGCCCTGGGACTGCAGGGGTGGCTCTGCCCAGGACCCCAGGTCAAGTTGCCCTCCTGGGCACAAACAGAAGAGTGCTGATGTGGGCAGAACCCTGAAAGGAAAAATTCAGCATACAGTTGTCCTACCCACCCCAGCCATGACTCCCTGGGCATCCCCGACGCTCCACCCACCACCAGGTGCTGGGCTTACAGAATACTGCTGGGAGGCAGTTTCCACTACCCTCCCCACAGAACCACCACAGGACACTGGACAGACACTGTGAAGAGGAACAGGAATCTCTACCACAGCTTACAGCACACAGCAGGGCACACTCAATAGGCCCATGGATGTTGGGCAGAAACAGATGCACACCTGGGGTGGGGAGAGAAGGGGACAGAGGCTCCCAGAGACTTCCAGAGTCCAAGAAGAGCCGTCAGTGACAATGACAGCTGCCCCCACTGCCCCTGGCTCACCCCTGGCCTTCCTTGTCCACCCATCCAGCTCAGAGGCTGCATCACCCACTAGTTTACACCTGTAGGAGGCAGCAGGCTTGTCAGTGGGGTTGGGGAATGCCAGGTGGTCAGGCCTACACCACTTCCCCTCCCCAGGTGGCACAAAGAGACCCCAGGACTCTCACTAAAGAAAGTCCCTCCATTTACACCTGTCTGCCCTGGCTCGGGCCACAGGGTGCCGTGAGGGAGGCCAGAGAGGCCAGCACTGGGCAGGTGCCTGCCCACAAGGTGCTCCACATCCATGCCCTGTGTGTCATCCTGGGAGGAGTCTGGGCCTGTGTACCTGCCCTGGAGGCCTCCAGCTGGCCCGGCTGGTTCCTGCTCCCACCTGCCTCTCCACCTAAGCTGAGCAGTCCTGACGCCCAGATGCTCCCTGCACTGCCTCTCAGTCAGAGCCAACAAGAGCACCCGCCCACCTGTCTGCACAGTCCCCTCCACCAGGGACACAGGCCAGGTACTGGCCACCTGCATACATGCTCCTTGCCCCCTAACTCCAATTCACTGAACAGGCCAGGATGTTGAGAAGTGGTGTAGCTGACTCAGAGAAGCCCCCTAGAGCAGGCTCAAGGACCACAGCAGCTCAGGGGCTTGAGATGGTAACCTTATGACAGCAGCCCATCCCTGTCATCAGGAAGCAGACATTTCCTAACAACCAGCCAAGAGTCTGAGCCGCAGCAGACACCTCAGAACTGACTACAACATGGGCAAGCTCCTCTTTGGGGTGTCAGGGACAGGCTGGGACTTTCCCAGGTTGACAGACCCCTCCCAGGGCACCAGGTACGCCAGTCCCAGTACACAGCAGTTCTACCTCAGCCAGCTGGCCACTGATTGAGTCCCACCACAGCCCACAGGCAGGCATCCTCAAGACCAGTCACCACACCCGAGCCCACACCTCCTCCCCACTGTTACTGGTTCTTATAAAATTTTGCCAAGGTCTGATTTAGTGTTTGTCAGGCCCTGGGCCAGTCTATAAACCCTGTAAGGTGAAAGACCATATTGGATTGCTGTGACTAGAGGAATGTCCTTACCAGGTCTGGTGACAGTCAGAGGAGGTCAGGGTCCTCCTTGCCCAAAGCCACAGTCAGGAAGCAGCCACACCATGTGGGCCCCAGGAAGCCCAGGAAGGCAGACCAAGAATACAGCTGGGTCAGGTCAGCTCCACACACTGCACCCACCCTGCCCCGGGCTCCATCCCCCAAGACAGCATCTGTCCCGGGTCTCGCAGCAGCTACAAGGGACAGCACTGTCACTAAGCCAGGCCTGCACACTACCAAGCCACCAGTCCTGCCTGCCACAAACAGAAAGGCAGGGACAATGAAAGCTAGAGCTGGAACAAGACTCCAGGAAGATGGGATGGAAGAGAGGCAGCTCTCAGCTCGGGTCTGTGCTGTGCCCAGACTTTATCTCCCTCTCCTTCTAGGGAGAGGGTAAGCCCCTGGCCTCCAGAAGCCAGCTGCCTCTCTCCCTTCCAGGCCCTCCGGGCCCCTCCTCCAGGGTCCCTCCCCTCAGGGATCTCCGAAGGCCCATTGGTCAGGGAGTACCACCTCCAGGAGGTAGGTGACCAGCAGGGTGTAGCTATGGCACCCAAGGCCCCTTCCCCTCAGAGACCCCTCAACCCCCTGCACCTCCCCCTACCCGGCTCCCTCTGAGTCGCTGGAGAGCGGGTAGGACGCAAAGAGGAGGGCCACATGCCACTTCTCCGGGAACCACCGCAGGCTTCAGTTTTCCCACCCGAAACGCAGAATGGCCACTTTCCCCACCAGCCTGGGCCTGCCCACCTACTGACTCCAAGGCCGGGCGACGCCGAGCCCGCCCGACACCCCGGTCCGAAGGAGCAGGAAGCGCCCCGGGCGCACCCAGGCCGGGCCCCTGGGGCAGGGGGCGGCGCTCTCGGGGACCCTCGGCGCCCCGGCCCGAGGCTGACCTCGCCTCAAACACCTGCCATCGGCAGCTGCGGGACCCGGACTGCGCCTGGGTCCCAGTGGCCGGGCCCACGCGGCCAGCGCAGCGAGGCGCGCCCCCGCAGCCTGGCCACGCGCTCGGCGAACATCCCCCGGCGCCGCTCCGGGCCCGGCTCCCCACGGCGGCCGCCCAGGGCCCGCATCCTCCGAGCCGGGGCCGGGCGCCCCCGCCTGCGGCTCCCCGCGGCGCTCGGCCTCCGGGTCTCGGGCTGCGCCGCAGCGCCGCGCTTGCGGACCGGTGCCCGGGCTCCCGGCAGCGGCTGGGTCGCCCGCCCGCCGAGCCGCCGCGCCCCCGCCCCCGGAGCGGGGCTCAGGCCGCACCGCACGGGCCTCCGCGGAGAGGACCCGCGCCGGCGCCGCCGGGCCTCGGTTTCCCCGCCGGGCCCGGCCCCCGCCCGCCGCGGCCTGCCCAGGCCCGCGCGTACCGGCCCGCCCGCCCGGGCCTCACCGGCAGGCGCGGCACGATCTCCACCGAGCAGCAGTGGCAGAAGTACCGTCCGGGCTGCGGCGACGCCTCGGCCATGGCCGCCGCCGCCTCCGCGCCGCCCGCCCCCCGCGCGGCGCCCGCCGCCGGCCGTTTGCTGCTCCCTCGCCGGCCGACGCGCCCGCGCACGCTCACGCACGGCACGCACACTCACGCACGGCGTGGAGCGGACCAGCGGCGCGGGAAGCGCGCGCGGCGGGTGGAGGCGCGGGCGACGGTGGCCGCTGAGGGGCAAACTAGGAACGGCTGTCAAATTTGACTCCGGACGGCGGGGAGGAGCCAGACTGGAGGCTGCAGAGGCGGTCAGGGGGCGGGGACTGAGTGGGGTGGGGCCGAGTCACCTTGGCAACCTGGGTCTCCCCTGGGGCAGGTCACTGCGGTACCCCTCTTCCTCCTTTTCCACCTCCTCCTGCCTTTTCTTCTCCACTCGCTCCTTTTCCTCCTCCTCCTCTTGCTCTTTTTCTCCCTTTCCTCCTGCTCTTACTCCTTCAGCTCCTCCTACTCTTCTCCTTCCTCCTGATCCTCCTCTATTCTCCCCTTCCCCCTGTTCTTACTCTTCCTCCCTTCTAACTCTTCCCCGTTTTTCCTCTTCCTCCTCCTTCTTCCTCCGCCTCCTCCTCCACTCTCTCCCTCCTCCTGCTCTTGCTATTCCTCCTCCTAACCTGGGAAGGCACTGGACTCCCTCTGTACTTCTCTCCCATTTGCCCTTCTCCTCCAGGTGCACCATTCCTCAGGCTATGGCCGGACTTCTGCCTCTTCTCTCTCCAGTTTTCTGCTAAATGTCACAGAGTTTTCTGATGCCCAGAACAAGAGTAGCTCTTGTCCCCACCTGAGAACTGTGAGGTCCTGCTCCAGCAGAAGGACTTCTGTGTCTCCTTCCCAGCTGCACCCAGGCTGTGCTTGGCACCCAGTTGTGAATCCATTAACACTGGTGGAATGAATGCAGCCAGGGACACTCCTGGGTGGAAGGAGGACCCCTCCAAGCCTACCCATGGCCCATCCCTCAGTGTGACCCCTGGGACAGGAGACGCTGAGGTCCTGTTCCCACGATGCTCTTGGGGCCCAGGCCTCAGTGCCTCTGGGTCCAGAGGAGCAGGAAACTTAATTTGGGAGGGGTCTCAAATTAATCAGGAGAGCTATGCCATCATCCACTGCAGGCCAGCCTAATGGTGGGTTTATTTCTCTATTCATACACCAAAATAGTCATTGAGCACCTACTGCATACCAGACCTTATGTGTGCTGGATGCATGCAAACATTCCCAGCCCCATCAGGCTGGGACCTTGGGGTGACCCTTCCTCTGCATGGGGAGAAAAGGAGTGCTTCCTGGGGGACAGAGAAACTGGGTAGTTGTCTGGAACCCATGCACTGTCCCCCAGGAAGCACTCCTTTTCCAGGTTTGAGGAATGAACAGGAGTTGGTTGAAGAGGGCATTGGATTTCCTGGTAACCCTCTTAACCACGCCTATAAAGGCAATTACAAGCTATTCCTGCGCTGACCACCAGAGGGCGCTCCGTTCCCGGGACTCCAGCTACCTCTCCAGGACCAAGGCTGGGATGTCTTAAGCTCCAGACCAGGCCTGGCCTGCCCGGCTCCAGGGTCATTTCACACCAGCACACATTAAGTTTCTGAGGCCCTGCCCATGTGGCACCCTACAGTGGTGAGGCCTTCAGGCTGTGGGTCCCAATTCAGCTTCCACCAACCATCCACTGGCTGCAATTGAGCAAGGGGCTTGAGGTCCCTGAGCAGATGGCAGAGCCTGCCGGGAAGGGTCCTCCTGGGTCCTCAGGGGCCCTGTTGGGTGGTCAGAACGGGCCGTGGTGCAGCCTGCCCTTCCCAGGTCCCGTCCCTTTCCTAGCTTCTCAGGGGCTCCCTGGGAGCTCACCACATGGCCTCTGCAGCGCAGAGTGCTCTTCCTTCCTGGGTAGGAAGGCCGTCTCCCAACGTTTAGGGCCCATCCCATCACACAGGAGGGGCCCCACAGATTCTGAAATGAATCAGTGGGAACACAAGTGCTGCAAAACTGAGGGTCCATCGCGCATCCTGCCTGGCATCGAATCCTCTCCAAGGCCCCAACATGTGGAGACCCTCAGATCCCGCTGCACAAATGAGGGGGCAGCACTAGCTCAGGTCACCAGATGTATGGAACTGCCCCCGCCCCCAATTCCTGGCAAGTCAACCCTGGCCTGCCGCCTGGGACCCAGAAGTGGAGGCTCCTGCAGGCAGGTGCCCTCTGGTAACCAGCCAGCCTCCTAGTCAGGCCTCCCGGCTGCAGATGAGACAGGCTCCGAGGGATCGCGGGGGATTCCCAGGGCAGAGGTCTCCTGTCCTTCCGCAGCGTCTCCGTCCCCACAGGGCCGGAACACCCGACCGTAGTTGAGAGTCTGCGTTGTGACCTTTAATTACACAAGTTGAATGAAGTCTCTGTTTCCATTTTCACTTGTATTTGTAGCACTTATTGGCAAGTTTCTGATTTCTCCTTTCATTCGTCTTTTTGTTTTTTACTTTGTTGAGACTTCGGTTTTGTGGTTTTTGCTTATTTTTAACTTGTGGTTTTGGTCTGACTGTGGGTGCGTCCCCCCTGGGTGGGGTTTGGTGGTGGTTCGGCAGGGTTTCTGTTTGCTTTGTTTTTCTTGCATGGAGATAAGCGCACCCAGCAAGGGGCTTCAGACTTTGAGCTCAGCTCAGGGGGACCTGAAGCCACCTGCACCCAGACCCAGGCTGGGAACTGAAGCCTGCACATCCCCACCCAGAGGTGGTCTGAGAGCCCGGCTGCACAGGCCGACTGCCCATCCTCCTGCTTGCTGAAGCCCAGGGTGTAAGATGTCAGAGGGGGTCTGGGAGGCCCCCGGGGGTCGGGGCATCTGGAGTCTCTCAGCTCCATGACACTAGAGCGTTGCTGACTTTCTTGAAATAATTTCCAACTTGCAGAAAAGTTGCAAGAAAGTACAAAGGGCCCACGCCCTGTGCCTGTGGCCAGCTGCCCACCATCTGCCATGTTGCTCTGGGACTGTGTCTGAGTGGAAGCACTTCATGGCGTTGCTGCTCCTCATCTCAAATGCCTGGGTGTGCCTCTGGGACCCAGGGGAACCCTTGGCTGAATTTGCTCCTACTGTACAGGCGCACCCCCACCTCAGAACACCCGTCATCTGTGTCTGCAGGCTGGGCACAGCCTCTCCATGCTCTCGTCATCAGGGACACTCCTGGGCCATGAACTGCAGGGCTGGGGCTCAGGACGGGACCTGAGCTCCTAGTGAGTTACCTGCCCATTCAAGTCCCATCCCACAAACACTCAAGACCCGAAGAGGAGAGAAGGCAGCTTCAAAACAGGCCACAGGAACGGGGAGAAGCCCAGCGGCCTGGAGGGGCCTGACAGTGGGGCCTCACTGCGTTCCCCACTGCATCTCCCCAGTAGCCCCCACTGCATCCACCCAGTAGGCCCCACTGCATCCCCCCAGTAGCCCCCACTGTATCCACCCAGTAGGCCCCACTGCATCCACCCAGTAGGCCCCACTGCATCCACCCAGTAGGCCCCACTGCATCCCCCCAGTAGGCCCCACTGCATACACCCAGTAGCCCCCACTGCATCCCACCAGTAGCCCCCACTGTATCCACCCAGTAGGCCCCACTGTATCCACCCAGTAGGCCCCACTGCATCCACCCAGTAGGCCCCACTGCATCCCCCCAGTAGGCCCCACTGCATACACCCCAGTAGGCCCCACTGCATACACCCCAGTAGGCCTCACTGCATCCACCCCAGTAGGCCCCACTGCATACACCCCAGTAGGCCCCACTGCATACACCCCAGTAGGCCTCACTGCATCCACCCCAGTAGCCCCCACTGCATCCCCCCCAGTACGCCTCACTGCATCCCCCCAGTAGGCCCCACTGCATCCACCCCAGTAGGCCCCACTGCATACACCCAGTAGGCCTCACTGCATCCCCCCAGTAGGCCCCACTGCATCCACCCCAGTAGGCCCCACTGCATCCATTCCAGTAGGCCCCACTGTATCCACCCAGTAGGCCCCACTGCATACACCCCAGTAGGCCCCACTGTATCCACCCAGTAGGCCCCACTGCATACACCCCAGTAGGCCCCACTGCATCCCCCCAGTAGGCCCCACTGCATCCCCCCAGTAGGTCCCACTGCATCCACCCCAGTAGGCCCCACTGCATGCACCACTGCATGTACCACAGTAGGCCTCACTGCATACACCACAGTAGGCCCCCTGCATAGACTCCAGTAGGCCTCACTGAATCCACCACTGCATACACCACAGTAGGCCCCACTGCATCCACCACTGCATACCCCACAGTAGGCCCCACTGCATCCACCACCGCATACCCCACAGTAGGCCCCACTGCATACACCACCGCATACCCCACAGTAGGCCCCACTACACGCACCACCACATACCTCACAGTAGGCCCCACTGCACGCACCACCGCATACCTCACAGTAGGCCCCACTGCACACACCACCGCATACCTCACAGTAGGCCCCACTGCACACACCACCGCATACCTCACAGTAGGCCCCACTGCACGCACCACCGCATACCTCACAGTAGGCCCCACTGCACGCACCACCGCATACCTCACAGTAGGCCCCACTGCACACACCACCGCATACCTCACAGTAGGCCCCACTGCACGCACCACCGCATACCTCACAGTAGGCCCCACTGCACACACCACCGCATACCTCACAGTAGGCCCCACTGCACACACCACCGCATACCTCACAGTAGGCCCCACTGCACACACCACCGCATACCTCACAGTAGGCCCCACTGCACACACCACCGCATACCTCACAGTAGGCCCCACTGCACACACCACCGCATACCTCACAGTAGGTCTCACTGCACACACCACCGCATACCTCACAGTAGGCCTCACTGCACCCACCACCGCATACCTCACAGTAGGCCTCACTGCACACACCACCGCATACCTCACAGTAGGCCCCACTGCATGCACCACTGCATACCCCACAGTAGGCCCCACTGCCCACACCACCGCATACACCACAGTAGGCCTCACTGCATCCACCCCAGTAGGCCCCACTGCACACACCACTGCATACACCACGTGCCACCTGCACCTTCTCTGTTCCTGGTTGTCCTGGGCTGAAAGAAAACTGTTTCTCATTTCTTGGGAAACTAAGACCCACCCAAAAAGGCAGCTTATGGGCCTGACTTCAGCTGCCTCCTGGGATAGAAGGTGGGGGCTCTGCACCTCTTGTCCTGGCAGGGACACCCCAAACCGGACTCTACTCGGCACTGTTGGAGCCCAGGGAGCCCTGGGTGGAATTCTGAGCTCCTAAACTGGAGGCCAGGGGATCTGTGCTGTTTTCAGTTGTGGGCTTGCAGCATGTTACAGCAGCAAACAGCAAACTGATACTGGCCACCTAAGGGTCACAGGAGACATGGTCTGAACACTGCCACCTGCCAAAGCTGGGTCACATGGCCTCCACACCAAGACTAGGGCAGGAATGACTGATGGCACTGTGGCCTGCTGTGGACATCAGCACTAAGGGTGGGCCCTGTCCTCTGGGACCAGCGGGATTACCTGATTCTTGTTCAGACTGGGTCCTTCATCACAGAGAGGAAGCAGCAGGGGTGTGGCGAGGACACAGGGAGCTGGGTGGAAGAGTCATTGTGGAAAGGGCTAGACTGTGCAGGCCCAGCAGCAGAACAACCTCGACTCCACCTTGTGGCCCCGGGAGCCTCAGGTACTGTTACGGCTTGGGACATCTGTGACAAGACAAGGCCTGGCCCCCTCCAGGATGTCCCTGCACTGCCCATGGCCATCAGCTTCATGGGCCCATCACCAGCAAAGCTAGGCCCCTAGGAGCCCAAAGGCTCTGGGCTCCCATTTAGGGGCTGCTGATCATGAACTCCTGTGGGGTCCACCACCAGTGTCCTCTGGCTTGAGGAACGTGGCACCATGACCCACACCCTGGAGGCAGAGGTGGGGCAGCAAGAGTGTGGCTCCTACCACCCCTGCTGCTCTGGGTCCTCTGAGTTCTGCTGGAATACAATGTAAGTTATTTATTGGAAAGGTGGTTTTCTCAGCTGAGTGACCAAAACTCAGTGTAAAGTGGTTTCATATTATGGTGGAGGAGTTCGGGCATAGCTGGATCCAGGTCCTCGAATATCACAGGGAATTGCTGGGGCTCCTAGAAGCTCTGAGTCTTGCTGGGCTGCCCTCTTCCTCACCACTGGCAGGAGCCAGCTGCTACCCAGCAGGAAGTGGATATCCCTTTCCCAGCAAGGGTTCTAGGGGGGTCCTCACGAATTGGTGGAGCCTGCGTGGATGCTGACTCTTGGGGCACTTGGCTTGGACTGCGGGAGGTGATGCTCCAAAGGGAAAATGTGGTCTGGGAACAAGAGGGCTGGACATCACCGTCCAGTCTAGAGCAGGGAAGGCCTGGCCCCAGTTCAGCACACAGGTCCTAGGACCTCACTTACCTAGAACTGACCCCAGTCCCAGCTCAGTGGGGCTGGGAGACTCCAAGAAAGAGACTCCCTCCCAGTGTGGCAGTGCACAAGAGCCTGGGTCAGGCCCTGCCCCCTGGGTACCAGCCACTGCCTGCGTCTGGTCCTGGGGTCTGTGCCCACTTGGCAGATGGATCCTGCAGCCAGAGGCCCAGAGCCTCCTGCTGTCCCCCAGCAGCCACGGGTGGTACTGCTCACAGCGGCGGAGGCAGAAGTCCCACAGTGGTCAGGCTGGCTGAGAACCAGGTATTGGCAGAGCCGTGTCCCTTCAGTAGCTCCCCGGGGCTGCTCCACAGCTCTTCCAGTCTCAGAGGCCACCCACACTCTGGTCTGAGGTCCCTTCTTCCACTATCACTTCCAGCAATGGCTGCCAAGACCCTCTCTGCCCCACGGCTCTGACCACAGCAGGAAGGACGTCTACCTTGAGGACCCTCAGCGACAGGAGGCCCACCTGGGCCATCTGGGCAACCCTCTTCTCCTGAAGGTCCTGGACCCAGTTCCAGCAGAGTGCCTCATGGCCTCAGGGTCAGGGTCTGGCCTGATGTCCTGGTGCAGCTGTGCTGCCCACTGCCCTCGGGTGGCGCTTCTGAGTTGCAGCGTGCTCCTCCATCCCTTCTGTGGCCCGCCCACCAGCCGCAGCCCAACTCTCAGGTCTCAGTGTCCCTGCCCATCTCCCCCAGCATCTGCCAGGCCCTGGACTGTCCGGTTGCTGGCCAGGCCTGGGGGAGAGAAGCCTGGAAGGTGCGCAGAGGCACAGGGAGTCGTGCCTGGCGTCTGAGCCGAGGAGGGTCTACAGAGTCGGGTAGGAAGTGGGAGGCTGGGGGAGGCTGGCGAGGACGCGGAGGCTTAAAGAGAAGGGCAGAACGGGGGGGGGGGGGAGCAAAGATGTCTGGCACGGGGGTCTCAGGAGGAGGGGTCCCTCACTTGCTCGAGGTCCCAGGACACAGGCCAGAGAGCAGGCTGGAGGGGCCCTGAACCCACGCCAACCAGACAATGACCCTTTGATTTGCCCAGCCCAGATGGCAGAGCCCTAGCAGGGTCAGGTCTCGGCCATGGTCACACTGTCCAGCCCCCTCACACCCTCAGTGAGAACACAGGGTCCCATCCCTGCCCACTCCCCAACCTCAGAGAATCTCTGGGGGACTGCCAGAGGCCAAGGCCAGGTCAGAACACGAGGGTATTTCTGCACTAGGGCAGAAACTTGGCCCTTGGCCACTGGCTAGGGGACAGCAATCAGGATGGGCAGCTTAGGCCTGCGCCAGGGTCTGGGTGTGGCTCCTGGTGGTGGCAGAGCTCTTACTGCAGGACAGACTTGTCCTATGGCTCCAGGGAGCCTCGGTTTCCCCACTGGAGGAGGGGGAGAAAGCAGGAATGGAGGCCCAGGGTGGGGTGCCCAGAGACTCAGCTTGTTAACGTCCTTGAGAGCGCTCACCTCTCCCAGCCTCGGTTAGGCTACTTGTCTGCATGTCTCCCAACATGAGCTCCCAGAAGCCAGGCCTGGGTCAGCCTGGGTCACCGTGGGACTCCGGCACCCTGCAGGGTCTCTCCTGCTGCCACAAATTATCTCAGAAGCACCAGGGACTCCCCAGAACCCACACACACTTGAGGGGTGTCCTGACCATTCTGGAATGCCCCCACACTAGATGGCATCAGCTCCAAAAAGAATGGTAAGGAACACCTCTGCTCAGGCCACCTGGGAGGGCGAGAACACCCTCTAAAACCTACCAGTGTGACCGTGTGGCCTGCGCTGCTGCTGGCCCGGGGTTGGCACCAGCAGTGGACCAGAAGCTGTGGACCCTGGTGAGAAGGCCGCTGCTGTCCTCTTGTTCTGGGAGCAACTGTCTGGGGATCTCTCCTGCTGCACCCCTCCACCTGTCCTTCCCCTAATGACTTGCCGGTGTGTCTACTGGTCAGTGGCCAGGTGGTGGGTGGATTGCAGGAGTGAACAGAGCAGAAACTGTCCAAGCCACACTTAGGCTACCAAGGCACCCTCTTGCCAATCCCGAGGTGGTGTCCAGCTCCCCAGACCTGAACCTGTAGTTCAAAGCCATAGCCAGGCAACCAAAGACTCCCGCGCCTGACCTGACACCTGGAGGCTGCCACCGGTTCCCACCTCCAATTCACCTCATAGGAAATTTGTCCCCTGGCCCCCGCTACACCCCTATCTTCCCAGACCAACTCTCTGGCTCCCAGATGGGACCTGGGCCCTCCCCCAGTTGCCACCCCAGGCAGGCCCGGCCCTGCACCGCGCGGGACACGTCCGGTCCCCGCCACCCGCGCCGCGCCCCGCCCCGCCGCCGGCCCCGCCTGCGGGCCGCGGGACCTTTATAACCAGCGCCCGCCCCGCGCTGCAAGTCGGCGCCTAGCTCTCTGTTCGCCATGCGTCCCGGGGCGCAGGGGCCGCTGTGGCCACTGCCCTGGGGGGCCCTGGCCTGGGCCGTGGGCTTCGTGGGCTACGTGGGCTCGGGGGACCCCACGCCCGGTGAGTGGGGCCGCCGGAAGGGGCGGGCGGGGCGGCCACCCACGTGGGCCTGCGGAATGCGGCTGCGATGCTGGGGCGCGGCAGCTGGGCCAGGGGTGTCCAACAGCGGGCTGGCGCCCGGTTCCCCAGGCCACAGGTCTGAAGAGGGCAATCCCAGGGCCAGCAGAGCTGAGGTTGGCCAGCACACCCACTGCCATTTATTGAGCACTCAGTGTCTACCTCTGTATCCCCAGATCCTCAGAACAGCCAGTGTGTGGGTGCTCTTACCACCCCCGTTTTCCAGATGGGGAAACTGAGGCTCAGGGTCACAAAGCCGTAAGTGGCCAAGCCAGGATGGGAAGTGAATCATCAGGGTGGGTCCAGATGCCACCGGACCCAGAACTCCAGCTGGGTTGCAGATCTTCCCCAGATGGGGTGGGTCTTTGGACCCTCATACCTGCAACTGGCTGGGAGGGCTGGGCCCCGACACTCTCACTCCTGGACTCCGTTTCCCCTTTTGTAAGACGGGGGTTGAGGTGCTGGGCTCCCGGAGCCGGTCCCAGAGAGGAACTCGGTGTGTCTGGAAGCCACAGACAGTTCGGGGATGGGGGCTGCAGCCTCTGGAGCCCCTGTTTCAGGGTGGGGAAGCAGTGGCCTTCTGCCTCCCACCCTGCCACCCCACCCGCAGCCTCACCCCAGCCTGGTGGAGGGGAGAGCAAGCCCCCTCCCCGAAGGCCCGGTCCCCTGGGGAGCCGGTGAGCTCATGCCGGGAGAATGTTCCTAAGTTGGAGTGAGTAAGAGGCGGGCCAGGCGAGGGGGGGCTGCCAAGCCAGGGGCTCTGTGCCCTCGGGCGCCGTCTAGACAGAGGGCAGAGGCGGGAGAAGGGCCGCAGGCCCACTCACCCTGACTTGTCCAGTGCCTGGCCTTTGACTGGTTGGGCGGGAGGCCAGTTCCCAGCCTTGGGGAGGAGAATCAGGGCTGGTGGTACAGAAGTGGGGGTGGGGCTCAGAAAGGAGGGACCCCCAAAGGGGCCTGGGTGTGCATCCAGGTGCTCTCTGCACTTGGAGCCGTGGAGCCTGGCAGTGTGTGTCCCAGTGGTGGGGCAGAGGCTGGCTGTCAGGAGTGCCTGCAGGCAGTGTCCCCTCTCCCACAGGGGGTGTCTGCTGGCTCCAGCAGGGCCAGGAGGCCACCTGCAGCCTGGTGCTGAGGACTGACGTGAGCCAGGCCGAGTGCTGCGCTTCTGGCAGCATCGACACTGCTTGGTCCAACTTCACCCACCCAGGGAACAAGATCAGCCTCCTGGGATTCCTAGGCCTCGTCCACTGTCTGCCCTGCAGAGGTGAGCCCCCAACAATGCCAGGGCCAGGGGCAGGGCACTGCAGCTCCGTCCAGAAGCAGCAAGAAGAGCCACCAGGGTTGTCAGGGGGATGTCAGGAGCAAGCTTCCTGTCACTGGAGTAGCAGGCCTGAGGGGTGGGGTGTGCCCAGGAGATTCCCAGCTTCATCCCAGGGCCTTCAGTTTGAATGGCTCTGCCACCCACCCCCCAAATGGCAGAGGTCACTTGGCTCACACCTAGCTCCCGGAAAGCAGGTTCCCAGAGCCCACACAGGGCCCTTAATGCCACCGATTATGCATGTTCAATAGGCTTGTACCTCTGGACCTTGCTCTAAGAAATCTTGCCCCCCACATCACATCATGAGCAGAATGAAAGAGTCCAGAGTCCTCTGCCTTGGAGGATGGGCTGGTTGGAGGACCTTCCTAGTCCCCAGCGGTCAGGCTGAAGTTGCAGGAGCCCAGAGAGGGTGCCAGGGCAGGATGTGAAGAAGTGTGCGTCAGAGCTGGGTTCTGCAGCCTGAGGAGGAGTCCGCCGGGCAGAGCCACGTGGGGTAGTGCAACCACAGAGCCCCTGGTCCAGAGTCAGCCAGGGAGCTGGGAGGAGGGGGGCACAGGGCTGCAGACCTGAAGGCCAAGCCAGGGAGCTCGGACTGGGGGCCTCGGAAGTGATCAGTCCCAGATCAGCCTGGCTGGGTGGTCCTGAACTCATGGCCACACGGAGCTCTCCAGACTCCCCGCCTCTGGCTTCTGGAGAACAGACTGCAGAAAGTGCCTGACCTGGGCATGAATGGCCCAGAACTCTGTCCCCACAACCTCATCTGGCCCTGGGATGGGAACCTGGCCCCTTTCCCTTTCCCTTCTGAAGCCACGGGAGTGGTTCCAGATGTGCATGTGGGCGGGGTGGGAGGTGCCCGGGTGCAGCCGACATGATGATGCCCAGAGGGGACTCTGACCATTGTCCTGGGCAAGATGGCTCACCCTGTAAGGTGTGATCCCCATCCCCTTTATGCATGGGAAACTGAGGCCGAAATCTTCAGAGTTCAGGATCCAGACACCCAAGCAACAGAAAGGGGCAGGCAGGTGTGCATTACAGGTCTGGGCTCCTGTCCGCCCGCCCCGCCCCCCCCCCCCCCCCGCAGCTTGACCAGGCCTCAGGGAGGATGCTACGAACATCAAAAGGGGGGCAGTGGGGGCCCCAGCAAGAGGCTTACCCTAGCCAGACCTGAGAAATGGGGCTGCAGGAGGTTGTGAGAGGCCCCTTCCCCACCAAATGCCCTTTGGCCTGGGGCGGGATCACACCTGCCCTCACTGACACCTCCTGGAGAGGTCCTGGCCACAGAAGGAACAGACCTGCGAGTGCCCTCCGATCCGTGCCAGGCCCCAGGTGGAGGCCCTTCCAGGGCTGATGCAGCTGCCCCGCAGGCCTTCCCCGAAACGCGCGGAAAGCGGGGAACAGACGTCGGCCTCGCAGTGGAGGGATGTGGAGCTCGACCACTGGACCCCAGATTCTTGGCAGAGACCCCCGCCAGCCCACGTGGAGCCAAGCTCCTCACCAAGTCTCCGCCCAGGCGCAGAACAAACTCTGTCCCCCAGTAGGTCCACGCGCAGACTCCACGCCGGGTGGACGCCTCCCGGTGCTCCCGACCAGGATCGGGACACGCCGCGGCCCTAGGCCCGGCCGCGACCCTTCAGCAGCGTGGATGAGGGACCTGAGGACCCTTCCGGGCGGCGCCCAGACCTAAGAGCTCGTGTCCTTTCCCGCAGATTCGTGCGACGGCGTGGAGTGTGGCCCCGGCAAGGCGTGCCGCATGCTGGGGGGCCGCCCGCGCTGCGAGTGCGCACCAGACTGCGCTGGTCTCCCCGCGCGCCTGCAAGTTTGCGGCTCGGACGGCGCCACCTACCGCGACGAGTGCGAGCTGCGCGCCGCGCGCTGCCGAGGCCACCCGGACCTGCGCGTCATGTACCCCGGCCGCTGCCAAAGTATGCGGGGCGGGGCGGGGCCTGGGGAGGGCGGGGCCTCGCGGACCTGCGGTGGAGTACTGGGGCGCCTCCGCACCACACCGGGATGGGGCAGGGTCTCCGCTAGTGCGGGTCTCGGGAATTGAATCAAGAAGCAGTGCGGCTCCCGCGCGCTGCTGGGGGGGCGGGGTTGAAGACGGAACCAGAAACTGGGACCTGTGGGCGGAGCCAGAACTTGGTGGCTGAGGGGGCGGGGTTCGGGAAGAGCGGCGGCTCCGGTTATAGCCAGAGGGCGGAGCTTACGGGAGTGGGGCGAGAGGGGGCGGAACCAGATGTTGGTACCCAGAGACCGGGGCTGGCGGGCAGAGAGGGGTGGAGCTTGATGCTGGTACAGAAGGGGCGGCCTGTGGGTGAGGCGAGAGGGGCAGAGCTTGGTCCTGGATGCAGTCTCTCAGGTTTCGTGGGGGTAGCCCCCCGGTAGAGTCCCAGGGTACACTCGCGTGGAGAGCCGTGCGCCCTCAGGGGCCAGGCCGGGCGTACCGAGAGGTCAAGGCTGTGGGCCCATCCGGCGATTCTCGGAGCTGTGACGCCCCTGACCCTCCCTCGCGTCCGGCCTGCAGAGTCCTGCGTGCACGTGGTGTGCCCACGGCCCCAGTCGTGCGTGGTAGACCAGACCGGCAGTGCGCACTGCGTGATGTGTCGATCCGCGCCCTGCCCGGCGCCTACCATTCCCGGCCAAGAGCTCTGCGGCAACAACAACGTCACCTATATCTCCTCATGCCACCTGCGCCAGGCCACGTGTTTCCTGGGTCGCTCCATCGGCGTTCGTCACCCTGGAAGCTGCGCAGGTGAGGCGGGGCCAGTTGGGAATGCAAACCTCCGCGCTGGCCGCGCTCAAGCTCTGCTCCTCCCTGCCCTGCAGGCGCTCGCCAGGAGCTGTCGGAGATGGAGTCGGAGGAGGAGAACTTCGTGTGAGCTGCCGCAGCACCGCCTGGCGTTCGAGGCCGTCCCTCTTTTATTTATTGTCACAGCAGCAGAATCTAATTTATGTCCCGCGGACTACTGAACCTGAGTGGGGATTTCTTGGGGATCCCAGAGCGCGCTGAAGATGTCTTGGAAGGGCGGAGGGAAGGAGACCTCCCAAAGGGCCAGTGGATGTGGCTGCCCTGGAGACGCAGCATCAGGTTAGGGGACCTCCTGGGGAAGCCCAGCCCCTATCCTAGGTACCTGCCCAGAGGACCCCGTTTCTGCTTCTTTGGAGATGCCTGTCGGTTACACCGCCAGCGCACTGGCGGCCCCTGCTAATGGTTTGTGAGAAGCAGGACAGAGGTGAGGAGGCTGGCTTCAAAGCACGGCGCTGGGGCCCAGGGCAGGTGCCCATACCAGATAAGCAAAAGGCCAAGGAAGTGGCATGGTGGCCTCCTGGCCCAAGAACTACAGGTTCCTGCCTCCCCACTACCTCTGCCTCCCAGTACTTCCCGTGAGGGCCCTAAGAAATGCCCCCATGTTGCCTGAGCAGGGTCCCATCCAGGCCTCCTGTTTCGGACACATCTGCCCAGCACCTCCCAGAGGTTCAACTGGTGAGACTCCATGGCCTCAGATATGGGGCAGCCAGCATTCACCCAGAACTGTGTCCTGTGTCCTGCAATGTGCTGTCCACTTAGGGATGACCAGATGGGGACCACGAGCCCCAGCTTACCCCAAGAGTGGGGACCAAGATTGACCTGGGCAGCGCTGGGTTCCTGCTGCCCAGTGGCAGGCCTGGGCCAGGGCTTTAGACCCAGTTCCCCACTAGCCTCTAGCCACCTGTCAGCTGGGCTGGGGGTGGCCACACCAGCTAGTTCTGGAGCCAGTCCCTGAGGCTGTTATTACCCTCCACTCAGACTGTGTTGGAGACCAGAGGCAAACCAGTGGGCACAGAACCCAGCTCCCTGGTCCAGGTGGATAGTGAGGCCCTGCCCATCTTTCTCCAGCCCAGAGAGCTGTGCTGCAAATTCCAGTGAGCATCCTGAGCCAGGGGTCCACTGCGCCCACAGGGCGGCCTTCCCACCCTGGGTTCTGCCTCACCCAAGAAATAAAGACCGAAAAGGCTACTGGGGTGTCCAGGCCCGCCTTCGCCTCCTCTCTCTGGGTCTCGTGCTGCCCCGCAGCTAGGGGGTGACTAGTGGAGTCCTGGGAGCATGCAGAGAAGCCTGGGCTGTGTGCCTGGGCTCAGCTCCACCTCCAAGCAATGGAGGGCAGCAGGAGGGACTGGGTAGGAGAGGGGAGGGAGAAAAGGGGGCTCTGTGGGTGGGGAAGGCAGGGGTGGGAGACAGCTCAGGACAACCCCAAGAAGCCAGCCGGCTGGGGGCTCAAAAACGAATCCCGGCCTCAGAGTTGGGGTGCAACAGTAGTAGCCATGTGATGGTACAGCCTGGGGCGATCTCCTCCTGTGACTGGCCACCCGCTGTGGTCATTAGAGGACGGAGGCCAGGCCCACCTGAGATAGGGAGACCCCTGTCCAGCACCCCTGCACTCCAGGTTCCCCAGCCTCAGTTTCCCCACCTGGACACTGGTGGGCTCCTCGGCCTTCTCGGCAGGGGTGCTGGGGTCCAGGGTGAGAGGGCCGGATACCTCCTCAGAGGTCCGTGGGGGCATGGAAGGGTGGAAAGGACTGCGGGCAGGACAGACACTGGCCGGTAGGGCCCCGGAACTGTCCGTGGCAGAGGCTGGTGCCCGTGTGTCGTCAACTGGGTTTGATTCTGCTCTCTTCATTTGCAGCAGAGATGCCCCACAACCAGTGCCTGGCCTTCAGGGGCCCGCCATGGGGTGCTGCAGTCCAAGTGGCAGGTCATCAGCAGGGCTGTGGCTCAGGCAGCGCCCAGGCGGTGCTCTGCAATCCTAGGTGGGGGGCGGCCTCCCCGAACCACACCCCAGATCCAGGCCACGAAGGCAGAAACCTGTGTGTACACATCGGGGGTCTTGGGGTCACCGCACCAGAGGCCTGAGAAGGAGATGAGGCCGTGGGCCCGGCCCATGCACACCAGAGGCCCTCCGGAGTCCCCCTAGGGTGAAGGAGAAGGGAGGTGAGGGGCCGCGGATCTCGCTTCCCTAAAGGAAACACCCCACACCCTGCTTTAAAACCTTTCAGCAGCTCCCTAGTGCTCTCCTCTGCCTTCCAGGCCCTGAGGACCCAACCTGGCCCGCCCTCTGCCCTTCTTGCCGCAGACTCTGGGCTGCAACCACACCAGCCTCAGGCTCTTCCCACATTTGCACGTCCTAGAGACCTGTTGGTCCAGTGGAGTCTGTGATCTTTGTGCAGTGCACCACCTGCCTGAATGTACTTAGTAGTCCTCTAAGCCATCTCTGCCTGGCATATCTTCCCTCAGACCTCAAGGCTTCAAATTTCATCTCCATGCTGCTCTTCTCAGAGAGGCCTCCCGGACACCCACCCTAAAATCTCCCCTGGTCCAACCACCCTAACTGCCCTCTGGACTCAGCTCTGACCCTAGGAAGTAGAACTACTAGTAGCGGTTTCACTGCTGGAAGCAGTGCGGCCCAGAGACATGAGGTGGCGCTGCCTGCACTGGATTCAGGCGGGTGGGCGCTGGAGTCTGTCTACACCACGACTCTCTTCCCTGGAGCTGACGACCCTCCCTCCCGGCCCTTTCCCCAGAGCTGCCCGCATTCACGAGTTTTCCAGGAGTCGGGCAGGAGCGGCTCCCTGTGGCCCGGCTCTGCCCCCTGCTGGACACAGCTTGTGGCTGCACAAGGAGGTGCCGCTTCATGCCTGCGCACCCCTCCAGCCGAGCACCACACCCCGGTGGCCCTGGGGACGCCCCGCCCTTCCTGGTCGCAGCACCGACCCGAGGCCCCCCTGCCCAGCCCTGAACCCTGGGCGGGCGGCTCTGCCCTACGTCAGCGGGTGGGTGGGCGCACTTACCGAGCAGAAGCCGCGCCTCCGCCGGTCCGCACTGCGGGTGCAGAGCATGTGGGGGCTCAGCTGGCCCCTCCAGGAGCTATTGCAGACGTCCAGGCCCAGCACCCGGACCTCGGCCTCCATCAGTCCTGGGGGTGGCTCTTCGAAGTCCGACACGAAGCCCCAGCCGGCCACCCGGCAGCGCGCCCCGGCCGCGGGTGGCCTGGCGCCGCTCCGCGGCAGGTGCAGCAGCCCCACCGCTGGCCCGAGGACCGCAGAGCCGTTGAGCTGCGGGGAGAGGCCGACTCAGGGCGCCGCCCACGGCGCACCGACCTGGGACCGCGGCGCCCAGAGGAGGCCGTCCAGGGCCGCCCGGCAGGTGCCCTGGGCCTGCGCCCACCCGATTCCGTCTCACCAGCCTGCACCTCCTCCCTGCCCTTAGCCCTCCGGGGCTCCCCAGTGCCCTCGCGGTCCACGTTAACATGGGCCCGCCGACGGTTCCCCAGCCTTCTCCCTCCTGCCAGGGCAGGCTCGCTGAGGCTCTCTGGGCCTCCTGGCATCTCGTGGTGCCCGGCTGGGGCCACCGTTCCTCCACAGGGAACCTCCTCACTCAGGTTCCAGGGGGAGACCCGGGCTCTGCCCCAGCACCCTGCCAGAACCAGAACCAGAACCAAGCAGCTGCCGGTGGCCCACAGAGGTCCTGGGGGCTGCAGCAGAGCGGGAAGGCGGCCGGGACGAGGGGCTGCCATCCTCAGGCCCTGGGCTGGGACTCACTCCTGGGTGCTGCAGGCCGACTGCTGGCCTGCCTCAGTTTCCCCATCTGTCGAGGGGCCCAGCGAACGTGAGCAGCAGGTGCAGGGCGCTGGGGTGTCTGGTGAGCAGGCCCCCCCCTGGGTAGCTGGGAGTGCAGACCTCCTTGATGGGCTAGGGAAGGACGGGGCCCCCACACCTGCCCACAGACCTGTCCACGGACCTGTCCATGGAACTGGGCGGGTGTCTCCAAGGCCCAGGGCAGGTTGGGTGTGCTCCCCCCTGAATACCAGGCCCTGGGGGCACCTGGGTCCACCCGGGACTCAGAGGCCAGGCAGGAGGGCCATGCAGGGCTCCCAGGACTCCACGGAAGGGCCCCTGCAGCCCAGGGCAGGCGGCGGTCTTTGATGGAAGCCTGGACCTCAGCCATCCCCTCTTTCAAGTATAGAGCACCTGATTGTACCCTGGGTGGCCATCAAGGTCCAGAGGAGGCATCAAGCAAGGGCCCAGGTGACTCTGGTGCCAGACAGAAGCAGGGGACAGGTGAGGGGCGGGCTGCCAAACGCCAGGGAAGGGCACCCAGCAGATACTGGAAAGATCCCTGATCCTCCAGGCGCCAGGGCCGGGAGGAGGGGCACTGGGAGGCGGAGCCAGGTGACCGGCCAAGAGGGGTGTGACTGGCTCAGGTGCTCACAGGGCCCCTCCGCCTCCCTGGGTGCTCAGCGGTGGGCTCTTGCCTGGCACAGGCGAGGCCTTGGCTTTGGTCCCCAGCACCACAAAACACAAATCCAGAGGTCACGCTGGGTGTGGCCGCCCTGCTCACCCGCAGCAGGCAGATGTCGTTGGTGTGGGTGGCCGGCTGGTAGTCGGGGTGCCTGGTCACCGCCTCGATGCCGAACACCTGCCGTGTGGGCTCCTGGGGGCGCAGCGTGTGGGCCCCGAGCACCACCAGGCCCGCACGGGGGTCCCTGTGGAGAGTGGCAGGACAGAACAGGGGCCTAGCCCTGGGCCTCAGCTCAGTGACATCCCAGGAGCTGCAGGACCGGTTAGAATCCTGGTTAGGACACACTTAGAGTGAGCATGGTGCTTAGCAGGTGGGCGGTCCGGCCCTCACCTGGCACAGGTGATAACAGTGTCCACGCGACAGCCATGATGGCAGCCACGTGGGGTCACCGTCCCCCGGCCTCCTCACCACCCCGCCACCCCTCCTCCCATGCTCCTTGTGCTGGGTGGGTCCCGAGAGACCCCGACAAGCTGTGGCGTCCACCCCGCCCCTGCAGAGCCCGGCTCCCTGCTGGCCAGGGCCAGCTCCTGCTGTCAGGAAGAACCTCACCTGTGGCTGAAGCAGTGGGCTGCGGAGACCACCCAGCGGGATCGGAGCAGGAAGCCCCCACAGTGGTGCTGGCCCCCGAAGCTCACAGAGGCCATGTAGGGCCGGGAGTGGGGGGCCACCTCACGGCCCCCGATGATCTGTGCCCCCTGGGAGCCTGCAGGGGGGCAGCTGTGTGAGGGGCCAGGCCGGGCACCAGGCAGGTGGGGACAGGGCGGGGTGGGGGAGCGGCAAAGACACACAGGGGCAGGAGAGCGCGTGGGCAGGGGCCTGGGCACCCATGGGCCACCCCTTCCACCTGGGTCCCATCCCCAGCTGAGTGGCTGCCCCAGGGCCACGGCCAGGTGCAGGGCCACCTGGGACTCCCCTGCGGGAGTCGGGATCATTACCAGGGGCCCCCGTAGGCAGTGTCAGGGCCGCGGCCAGGGTCAGCAGCAGGCGCCCCCAGTCCCCCAGCCTGGGCCCCATGGCCAGGCAGGCTCCTCTCCCAGAGACCTCTGGGCTGCAGCCCCACCCCCACCCAACGGTCCGGAAGGGGGGAAAGGGCTGTGGGTTGTGGTCAGGAGGCCGTGGACCTCCCAGGCACAGCTGGGTGCTTCTGGGAAACCGGGCAACCTGGCCGTCCTCCGCACAGAGGCCAAAGCTGGCCCTGAGACGCCCGGGCCCTGGGACTCTGGTCCTCCAGGAGGACTGCTGCAGGGCCTAGGTTCCGGTCTCCGGGCCTCCGCTGACCTTGGGGCTCTCTGCATCCCCACAGGGCCACAACCCAGGACACCAGCAGTCCCCTCCCCACAGGCTGACCTGACCCTGACTGGGTGCATCCATGTCCCCATTGGGCAGCCTCAGCTGACCTCAGGATTGGGAGGACAAGAAGACAGTGCTCTGGAGGTTCTGACCCTGCCACCTTGGTCACACAACAGGGGCTGCGCAAAGGGGACTGCGGTCCCCTGGGGTGACATCCTGCAGGTGCCGATGGTGTCCTGGGGCCATCGCAGTGGTGGGGTCCCTGCAGTGAGGCCATCTCCATGGTGTGGACATGCCATTTCACTCTGCCACCTTCAGTGAGCCACACAGAGGCAGGGACAGAGACAGGAGAGAGACAGAGACGGAGGGCGAGGGACAGAGAGGAGAGAGACAGTAGGGAGAGAGAGAGAGAGAGAGAGAGAGAGAGAGAGAGAGAGAGAGAGAGGGAGGGAGGGAGGGAGGGAGGAGAGAGAGAGGAGAGAGACAGAGATGGGAGAGACACAGAGAGGAGAGAGACGGGAGAGACACAGAGAGGGGAGAGAGAGACAGAGGAGACAGAGAGGGGGGGGGGAGGAGGGGTGGAGGGGGGAGAGAGGAGAGAGACAGGAGAGAGACAGTAGGAAGAGAGAGAGAGAGAGAGAGGGAGGGAGGGAGGGAGGAGAGAGAGGAGAGAGACAGAGATGGGAGAGACACAGAGAGGAGAGAGACAGGAGAGACACAGAGAGGAGAGAGACAGGAGAGAGACAGTAGGGGGAGAGAGAGAGAGAGAGAGAGAGAGAGGGAGGGAGGAGAGAGAGGAGAGAGACAGAGATGGGAGAGACACAGAGAGGAGAGAGACAGGAGAGACACAGAGAGGAGAGAGACAGGAGAGAGACAGTAGGGGGAGAGAGAGAGAGAGAGAGAGAGAGAGAGAGGGAGGGAGGAGAGAGAGGAGAGAGACAGAGATGGGAGAGACACAGAGAGGAGAGAGACAGGAGAGACACAGAGAGGAGAGAGACAGGAGAGAGACAGTAGGGGGGGAGAGAGAGAGAGAGAGAGAGAGAGAGGGAGGGAGGAGAGAGAGGAGAGAGACAGAGATGGGAGAGACACAGAGAGGAGAGAGACAGGAGAGACACAGAGAGGAGAGAGAGAGAGATGGGAGAGACACAGAGAGGGGAGAGAGAGACAGAGGAGACAGAGAGACAGAGAGAGAGAGAGAGAGGGAGGAGAGGAGGGGTGGAGGGGGGAGAGAGGAGAGAGACAGGAGAGAGACAGTAGGAAGAGAGAGAGAGAGAGAGAGGGAGGGAGGGAGGAGGAGGGGTGGAGGGGGGAGAGAGGAGAGAGACAGGAGAGAGACGGTAGGAAGAGAGAGAGAGAGAGAGGGAGGGAGGGAGGGAGGGAGGAGAGAGAGAGGAGAGAGACAGAGATGGGAGAGACACAGAGAGGAGAGAGACAGGAGAGACACAGAGAGGAGAGAGACAGGAGAGACAGAGAGGAGAGAGACAGAGACGGGAGAGACACAGAAAGGGGAGAGACAGAGACGAGAGAGACACAGGAGAGAGACAGAGACGGGAGAGACAGAGAAGGGAGAGACACAGAGAGGGGAGAGACAGAGAGACAGAGAGACAGAGAGAGGGAGGAGAGACAGACACAGAGAGGACAGAGGGGACAGAGGGGACAGAGGGGACAGAGGAGAGAGACGGCCACAGAGGGGACAGAGCAGAGACAGGGGGCGGATGGTCCTCTGTTGGCCTGCCCACCCAGGGAGCCGGGGGAGGAGCTGCACATGGGGCTCCCAAGGGTCAGGACAAAGCCCCCACCTGCAGGACCTGGGGCTGCTGAGGGAGGCCGGGGGCAGTGCACGGAGGCTGCAGCACCTGGTACCTGCAGCCCACCCCACGGGCAGCCCTGTCCTTGCACCTGGTACCTGCAGCCCACCCCACGGGCAGCCCTGTCCTTGCACCTGGTACCTGCAGCCCACCCTATGGGCAGCCCTGTCCTTGTTCTGGCCACCTCTTGGTGCCCTTCGCTGCACACATGCTCCTGGTCATCCTGGTCATCGGCAGAGCCTAAACATAGTTCAGTGCTGGCTTTGGTGGCCTTCTAGGCTGTCTGTGTGCCAGGGTCCCCAGGGCTCAGACCGAGGACGGTGCAGTCGGCACCAGGGCACCCTGGTCTGCGTTGCTGCCACCTCCCTCAGCTCATGGGGAGCACAGAGGCAGAGATGTGGAAGACCTCGGGGGGCCCTGTGCCTGTGGGCTGGGACCAGTGTCACCTGCAGTGTCAGGTATGTGGAGGATGTGAGCACTGTTTTTCTCCATGTGTGACTGAAGGGGAAACAGGCTCAGAGAGGGTAAGTTCCTTCATCAGGTCACACAGAAAGGGAGCAAGGGGCCAGGGCTGAAGCCTCTGATTTTGTCAGTTTCACTTCCTTCTCCTTTGTTTTTTTTTTAGAGAGAGAATTTTTTTTTAAAGAGAGAATGAGAGAGAGAGAGAGAGAGAGAGAGAGAGAGAGAGAGAGAGAGAGAGAGAGAGAGAGAATGAATTTTTAAATTTATTTTTTAGTTCTCGGCGGACTCAACATCTTTGTTGGTATGTGGTGCTGAGGATCGAACCCGGGCCGCACGCATGCCAGGCGAGAGCGCCACTGCTTGAGCCCCATCCCCAGCCCACTTCCTTCTCCTTTGACAGCAGTTTTAAAACAAATAACTGTGCTCTATTGACTCCCAGAAAGAAGCTCCTGGCACCCTGAGGAGCAGGTTCCTGAACTCACCAGAAAGGGGAGCCAGCTTGTCTGGGGCTGCAGAGCAGAGGGTCTGGCACAGAACTGCTGGACTGGACCCTGAAGGGTCTTCCCACAAGGGTCTGAATGGATTTCCCTGTCTTTGGACAACAGTCTGTGAGGACTCATGAATGATGATACTGTCGACTTGGTGTTGTCATTGAGTTTCTGGTGCTCTTTATATAGTGGAGAGATTAAATCTTGGTCATGTCTTTTTCTTCTCCTGTCAGAAAACACAGCCCTGGGGAGTGAGTCTCGGTTAACTGTGGGCAGAGGTAGAAGCAGGTTGAGTAGGTCTCTGACCCTCTCTCTGAGAAGCCCAGGGTCTCCAGGGCCATGGAGCCTGGGCATCTAGCCTAGGAAGGGCATCAAGGAAGCACTCCTTTCCTAACCTGAGTAGGGCACACAGCAGGTGCTTAGTAGGTGCATGGCCTGCTCCCTGCAGCCCAGAGCAGCACGGATTTATCCAGCACCTAGGGCAGAACGACGGGGACTCTGGGAGACCTCAACCAGGTCCCAGAGGGTGGGCCTGTGGGTGGCCAGAGGGCTTCCTCACAGACCCGGGGAAGACGGGCCCTGACGCTCCCCTGTGGCCCCTCGGCCACTCTGGGCAGCGCCCGGGGAGATTCGGTAGCCCGGGTCCAGACTGAGCGCGGGCTGGGCCTCAGGCTGCCCTGTGCTTCCTCTCCGGCTCCGGCTCTCCCCGCGGAGGTCCCCACCCGAGGCGGGCTCCTGGGGGCTCCCTGCCCTCTCCCGGCCCGTCGACCCCGCCGGCCCCCCGGGGAGGGCGCGCTGGCTCGCGGTCCGACGCTGCGGCGGGAGCCGTCTGGGCACCGCGGGCCGAGCCCGGGGCGGCCGGGACTGCGCGCCGGGGCTCTGCGGCGGCCGGCAGGAGGGGCGCAGCGCGGGCGCGCAGGGGAGCGCGGCGCGCGCACGAGCCCACCCGGCCGCGCCCGGACAATACCCGCCGCGCGCGGCGATGCCCGCGCCGGTGCCGCCCCCGCGCCGCGCAGCCCCGGCCGCCAGGCCCTAGCCGCCCGCCCGCCCGCCCGCCCGCGCCGTCCCCGCAGCGGCTCGCGGACCTGACCTCGCGCGGAGATGGAGTGAGTAGGCGCGCGCCGGCCGCCACCCGGAGGCCCCACGCCGGCCTCGGGTGGGGGCGTCGCGGCCACCGCGGCGCCGAGGGGCTCCGGGCCCGGCCCGCTTCCCAGGGCCACTCCTGGGTCACCCCGGCAGACCCCGGGCCGCGGGAGGGGGGCCGCGCTGGGGGCTTCCGGGACCGGCGGAGGCGTACGCCCGCCCGCCCGCGTCCCCCGGTCAGAAGCGGACACCTGTGGGTGGGCGGCCTCAGGGAGCCGCACGACCCCTCCCCAAAGGGCACGGGCGGCTCTGGCCAGGCACCCCTCCCCCGCCCCCGCCCGAGCTCCGCGGCTGGCCCTGGACGCGCCTTCGCACTCGGCCAGTCCGGCTCCACCCTGCGCTCCCAGGGCCTGCCAGGTGTCCGGAGCCCCTGCCCAGGCCCAGGTCCGGCGCCGGGCTGGCCGTGAGTGGGGCGGGCGGGAGGGGCCTCGCTGGTCTTCCCCCGGCGGCTGAGGCGGTTCCCAGAGGGAAGCTTGGGTTTGGTTCCCGCCCCTCTGGAAGTCTGAGCCCCTTTCCCCAAGAAGGGGACCCCGTGGTGTGGCCGAGAGGGCCTGGAGGGGGCCACAGCCGGAGTCCTGGAGCCTGGAGGCCGTGGGGCTCGGGAGCGGCTGGCAGCAGAGTGTTCTGGACACAGGTGCCCAGTGAGTGTGCGTGGTCATCTGGGCTCAGTCCCTCTTCCCAGTGAGAGTGCGGCCAGGCCCCTCACTCACACAGGTGGCCCCCGGAGGTCGCTGGAGGGGTTTGCATGGGCAGTGGAGGGGGACGCACCTTCTGTGGTCCAGATGTGCCACCTTGTGAAAGGGTCAGCAGTGCCCCCCCTGGTCCCCATTCCCACCCATCGGCTGTCATGGAAGTCCAGCCAGCCTGTCCGGGCCAGAGGTCACTCCCCCGGCCTTCCCTCTGGCTGTTTTCTAAGTGGTAACTTTCCTCCCGGGATCTACCCGTGACCCGCCACACCCTGGCCTGGGTGGGAGCCACCGCCATGCTCCAGGCCTGGGAAAGGAGAGACACCCTGTGTCCTCTGCTTTTGAAACACCAGACAAAGGCCTGGCCTGCTCCCCCCACCGCCCCGGGAGCCCAGCCAGGGGCTCGGGGGCCAGGGCCTGGGCTTGCCTGCTTCCCGTCCCTCCGTCCCTCGAGGCCTGTTTATCTGCTTTGCTCTTGCTCTCTTGGCCCAGGGGAGTTTCTCAGGCCTCCTGACAGCAGGGCCTGGGCAGGGTGTGGCCATGGGAGGGGGCTGCCTAGGGGCAGGAGAACACCCACCCAGAGGAGCAGGCTGAGGGTTGGACCCCATTGTTCCCTTTCCCACCGCCCTTTTCCTTCCCCACTGAAGATCCTGAGGCTCAGAGAGGGATAGCAGCTGCCCCAGGTCACACAGTACCTCCCACACTAGCCCCGCAGCTTCTGGGGCCTAGGTCAGCTGTACCAGGGGCCCTCACTGGGCCATCAGTTGCTATGTCTGGGTGGAAGGAGGGCTGGGTGTCTGCAGCTGTGGACAGCCGTGGAAAAAGCTCTCTCCAGCTCCCTGGTGACCGAGGGTAGGGAGGGGCTTCATGGGTGCAGCCCTGTCCTGGACACCTGGCGCTCACTCCTGGTCCTTCTCCCCGGGGGTGGGGGGAGATGGGCTGTGGGCCTGGAGGGGGGCAGGGCAGCCAGAACGGGACAGCTGACCTCGCCATCACCACCGTTTCCCGGCCCACCACCCTGGAGCGGGGCTGGGTGCAGCGGCCGGCCGCCAGCCAGGGTGATGGAGAGTTCAGAAATCACGCTGAAGGTCTGAAGGACCTTGAAGTGCTGAGTTTAAGGCTTACGTGAATTGTCACTAACAACGTGAGGATCTGACAGGAACAGCCAGTATCCCCTGAGCTGCAGGGTGCAGTGAGCAGGTGCCGGGCTGGGGACCTCTGCCCTGGGAGACCCGGGCTGCCCTCGGCGGGGACCTCGGCGGGGTCTGCTGGGGCGCTGGCTGGTTCCTTGCAGCTGGAAATCGCAGGTCTCCCCCAGGACGCGGGTGGGTTAAGGCAGGAATCCAGTGAGGACTGAATGTGACAACCGTTAGCCGCGCGCTGCGCAGGGCTTCTCGGCTCTCGTGTTGTGGCAGCAACTTCTGGTTTTCTTGGTGACCGTGTAGCATTCTACCCCAGAGGGAGGGCATTTAGTTTCAACTGGGAGCCCAGGGGCTGCAGGATGGGCAGAGTGGCCGGCTTGTGTACTCGGTGGACACTCACTGCCTGCCTGGCCCAGCTCTGAGTGCCTCATGGGGTGAACCCGTTGGTTCCTGCGCAGTTGGGCCGGTGCGGAAACAGGCCCAGAGAGGTCAAGAAGCTCAGGGGACCACCCAGCCAGGGAGCTTTTCTTCGGTGCTTTCCTGGGTGGGAGGGTCCAGGGTATCAGATCGGGTGGCATCTTCTTTTGGTTTTCTGAGCCAGGCGGAAGGGAGCCTTGGCAGGGCCTGGGCCCCGGGGCGGATGCAGCCCCCTCCCCATCACTTCTGTGGCTCCCTGGGGATCTTTGGGCACGTTGCTCTCTGTGGCCGGTTTTCTTCTGAGGAAAACAAGTGCTGTCAGGTGGGGTGAGGCCGTGCCTTCATACCACCCAGGGCCAGCATGTCTGCCTCAGCCTGTGCCAGTCCTGCCCCGGGACCTGGACCTCCAAGCTGGAAAGTGGACTGATGCTCTTAAAAACGTGACTTTTTCTTCTGCCCTGTCTTCACCCAGACAATCCTCTGCCCCGTAACAGCCCTCCCTGCTGACCTTCCCACCCCCAGCCTGGTCAGAGGTGGGGGAAACGGGGTGCAGTGGCCACGCCTGCAAACCCAGCACCTTGGGAGGCTGAAGCGGGAGGCTGAGGCAGGAGGCTCTCACCTTCCAGGCCAGCCTGGGCAGCTCAGTGAGGTTCAACAAAAACAAGTTGGGGATGTGGCTCCGTGCAGCTCGCCCCTGAGTTCAATCCCGATACCAAGAAAGAAGTCGTGTGGGAAAGGTCTCCTGCCCTGTCCACCAGAGGCCTTCTCTATGAAGTATGTGCAGACAGAAGGGTGCACCTGGTGCAGGCCCGTGCAAAGGCCCGGAGGTGGGAAGCATCTAGAGGTGGGAACATTCTCTGGTCTGTGGTCTGAATCCTGGCCGGCCTGGACTGTACCTGGGGAGCTGTGGGCAGTGGCTGAGCAGCGGAGGAGCCAGGTCCAGGAAGGGGCCAGCTGGGAGCCATCTCCACCAGAGGCAGGTGGGAGGCCTGACTGAAGGACTTCCCCCCTTCCTCCCCGCCTCTCCTCTCCACTCCCCTCCTGCAGTGCTGGGGCTGGATCCCTGGCCGGGCACGCTGGGCGGGTGCCGTAGCGCTGGCCCCTTTTTATCTTATTTGAGATGGGGTGTCCCTGGCTGGAGATCCTCCTGCCTCAGCCTCCTGAGTCACTGGGATGGCAGGTGTGGCTGCTGCTCCTGGGTTGGACTCCAGAGCTTCGTGCTGGTCAGAGCTCCCACAGGGATGGGCAGCCTGCTCAGGAGGGTCCTTGCAGGGTCCTGCTGTCTTGGATGGCGGCTGTCTCCTGCCAGGGGTTTCCAGCAGGAATTCAGAGGCCGCCAGAGCTGGTCACTGGTCCCAGAGACGGCCTGAGCTGGGCTGGGGAGCCCAGTAAGCCAGGCTGGTGAGGGCCAGAGCGAGGGCAGCCAGGCGGGCCACCGCAGGGCCACAGGAGTGCGGGTGGGAGGGCCAGACCTGCAGCCTCCTGGGGGAGCGGCGGCAGCCTGGGCAGAGTCTGGTGACCCCTGTCACAGGACGAGGAGTGCCCTTCCTTAGTGGGCGTGACTCTGACCCAGAGCCCCAGCAGGACCACAGCCCAGCCCGGCCTGGCCAGGGGGAAGGTAGGCTTGGATGGGTCAGCCACGCTGAGCTGCGCAGCCTGGCCGAGGCTCCAGTCCAGGCCTCCTGACCCGTGTCCAGGGTCCCGCTCGCATTCTTCGTTCAGGTTGAGCAGCCCTGACCTGAAATTCCCAAATCTGAGCCTCTGAGCACCCGCCCGCCCTTGGTGGAAGGCCCCCGGGTTCAGGAAGAGCCCCCTGGGAGCCACGGCCTGGCTTCTCCAGCACCAGGGAACAGGGCAGTGGTCCCCTCGCTGTGAGTCTGAGGTGTCCCTGCGACTCGGGGGCTCTGTGGGCAGCCCTGGGTCCCCCGAGGACCTCACTGAGCGCAGGGACTCTCTGCAAGTCCAGAGCTCTGGCTCCGCCCCCGGCAGGAGGGCCCAGCTGCTCGTCGATCCCCAGAACGTGACTGTCCCCAGTTCCACAGCGCTGTCACCCCCAAGATGGCCCTGTCCTGGACCCGTGTGTCTGGTCTCGCTGAGCACCAGGCCCGTCCACACAGCAGCAGTGCCACTCGCGCCTGCTCACGGGGAGGGCGCTCCAGGGGGTGGGCCACAGCTTGCGCCCGTTTGTCCATCTGCAGAGGCCTGTGCTTTGTCTCGTCCCTCGCTGTCACTCCTGGGTGCTGCCTTGGCTCAGTGTGAGCTGGACAGAGCCTCGGCAGGAAGATGGGGTGACAGGGCAGGTGGCCCTGGGGGTGGCAGGTGCGTGGCAGGGGAGGGGCTGAGGCCAGGGCACCTTGGGTTGGGGGCTTCCTGTGAGATGGCTCGCTGGTCCAGCAGACATTAAGTGCCTGCTGTGTCCCGTGGGGAGACAGGAAAACAGCGACATCATGGAGTTCCACGGTTCTGGTCTGGGGTCTGGATCCTGTGGTCTGGGGTGGGCTGGGGGCTTGCAGGTGCAGGGGGCAAGACTTAGGTGGTCAGGAGAGGCTCCGCGAGGAGGTGGCCTCTGAGGAACCGCCAGGCCAGGAAGTCTGGGGAGGCTGGCCTCCGCGGTCTGCCAACTCCCTGCTGTGAGGGCCAGGGCAGGGGGCGGCTCCTCCCCATCCCAGGCCTGCCCTGGCCCCCTCTGCCCTGAGGTGATGCTTCTAGAGTTTTCCGCGGGTGGCGAGTTGTTCTCCCAGGTGTGGTGGGGCCCTGGGAAGCCTCCGAGGACGGCTGAGGGGCCAGAGGTCCAGGCGGGCTTCCCGGGAGAGGTGGCTGAGCGTGCAGGCGGAGGAGGGAGGAGGAGGCTGAGCTCCGGGGCCGGGGGGCCCTGACTGAAAGAGCTGGTCCGCGGAAGGGGGAGGCTGGGGATGCAGCCGGGCAGGGGGTGGACGCGGTCCTGGGAGTCCGGGGGACCAGAGAGGTGAGACGAGGCCTGCCCTCACCAGCCCACAGTGGGAAGGGGCCACGTGACTCTCCCGCTGCCTGGCCAAGGTCACTGTCAGCTGTTTTCTTTCAGTTAGCCCAGGAATGTTCTGGACACTGGGCCCAGTGCCTGCCCTGGGATGGGACCCTCACATTCTTGCCAGCCTAGCCCTGCTGCCAGGGCCAGGCCCGTGGGGAGACGCACTGCACCCCCACACCTCCAGACTGCCGTCCTGCCCGCTGGGTGACCTTGGGCCTGTTGCATAACCTCTCTGGACCTTTAAAAAACAAATGCTCTGCAAAGTGGAGGCCCCTGCGTGCTGTCCCTGGGCTGGGTCCCCATGAGCTCATCTCCTGGAGCCTGGAGTATCTCAGCCTCAGTCCACACCCTCAGTCCTGAGCCGCCCACAGCACCGCGCTCGAGCCCAGATTTTGCTTCAAGCGCCGTTAAAATAAGCGCACGGACAGGACGCCTGCCCACGCGATGATGGGCACCCAGGTGCAGCGTCTTCCCCCAGCAGCTCAGAGTGCTGCCCACTGCCCAGCAGAGGCAGGCAGGCGAGGCTCAGGGCTGAGGAGTGGGTTGCCTGGGATCACACAGCCGGGGGCTGCTGCCACTCTCTTCTGAATGCTCGTGCCTTGAGCGAAACCAGCTTCTCCTCCTGCACTAAGACCCTTTGTGATGGGGCCCCGCCCCTCCAGGCCTCCAGGAGACCCCGCATCCGGGCCGTGGGGCGCCTGGCTGGGTCTGGCCCTGGACAGAGCAGGGCCTCGGGTAGCAGACCCGCCTTGCCCCTCCACAGCCTCAGTCCCTCACCGGTGAAGAGGCGGGCAGTGTCCTCTGGAGGCAGGGCGTCCCAGGAGGACAGCCTCACTTTACCGCACTAGCGCTCAGCGCCCTTTTCCTTTATTGATGTCCGGGTTGTGCAGATGAGGCCTCGCTAGTCTCCGCCTCGCTGTCTTTATCCTGCCCCTCCTGGTAGATGGGGCCGGGAAGCCCACCCTTCTTGCAGCCCGGGGGTGGACAAACCCCGCACCCTAGAGGCAGCCCCTGAGGCCCTGCAGGAAGCCGCGCCGCCCCCCAGCCATGTCTGGGGGCGGAGATGCTCGGTGCTGGCCCCGCCCCCGCGTGCCGGGCCTCCCTGTTGCCATGGGGACGGCGCGTTGCCAAGGCGACCGCCTCCCGCGGGCCCTCCATCCATCACCCGCCGCTGTGGCGCCCGGGGGCGCGGCGGGTGGCTCTGGCGCCCCCAGACTGGGGGGGGGAGGGAGAGGGGCGCAGGGTCTGGGCTCGCAGTCTGGGATGGGGCCCGGGGTGGGGACCGAGGGGGGAAACGCACTTCCCGGGACTCTCCCGGAGCCTGTCCTGGCGCCTCTCTGTGCCCGCCTGACCTTCCCCTGCCCCGGCCCAGGGGACAGTCCGCCCCAGCAAGGACACTACCCGCCTTGTCTCCAGCCTGGCAAGCTGGCCGTACAGCCTCCCTGTGTCCGGTCTGAACGGCCACCTGACTGCCAGGGTGGGGACAGGGCATTGGACTGCCCACCTCGGGCGGCTCCGGGTGCATCAGGGTCTGGCCTGGGTAGGCCCCCGCCCCAGCTCTGCCTGCTACCTCAGAACTGGAAAAGGAGTCTGCAGGGTGGCTCTCAGGGACAGTGACCGTTGGAGGCCACTCGGCCACCTCTGGTCTTGTCCTCTGGACCTGGTTTCCAGCCACGCGGGACCCAGCAAATGGGAGGCAGCCCTGCTCAGGGGTGAGCTCTGCACAGCGTGCGGAGCCACAGGACAGGAGGGCCGGCCAGAGGGGCAGGGTGGAGAGGCCACAGAGGCTGGGCCCTGCCAGGTCCCAGACTGGTTCCCTCCTGGGAGTGACCGGACAAGAGGCTTTAGCAAGGGAGTGACAGGCCAGCAGCGTCCCCAGCATTCACCCGGCTCCCACCGCAGGCAGCTCTCTGGCCAGCCAGAGCAGAGGCTGGACAGACACGGTCAGGGAGCAGGAGCTCTCCAGGGTCCTCCAGCGGCTCAGAGCCCTGTCCCTGGGTGTGTGTGGCCATGTGCGCTTCTTGAGCACCTGCTGCACACCAGCCCTGGAGACGGCTGGAGGCTCCCTGCCCAGAGCCAGGACCCGCTGTGCTTCATGTGTGCCTGGAAAGCTCACACCCTCTCTGGGCCTTCTGGGGCTCCGGGTGTGGGAAGCGCTAGAAGACCCAGGGCTGGGGGCCGTCTGGTTCCCCTCTGGGTGGGCGACAGTCCTGACCCTGACCCAGCCTGCTCCCTGCAGTGCCCTTCTCTGGCCCATGTGTCTGGCCAACTCTTGTGCGCCCCCCTTTTCCCAGACCCATTGGTGGGCGGGGCTGGTCACCTCCTGTGCACCTCCCTCAGGCTGTCCCTCCCTTGGCCCTGCCCAGTGAGTCAATGACCTCAGAGGCTGATAGAGTGACCGCTGCCTCTGAGGGGCAGGGAAGGGCCCACTCTCCAGAGGGAAAGGGTCAGTAGCAAGATTGTCCATGCACAAGGGCAGAACCAGGGCTGGCTGGAAGCAGAGTGGACCAGTGTGACCTGTCTCATCCCCAGGGTCCTCGAGGTGGACGCTTCAGCCCAGCAGGAGCGGCTGCAGGCCATTGCAGTGAGTCCTGCCCACCAGGGACGGGAGGGGGGCACTGGGGGACGGGGGTCTGGGGCGGGACGGCAGGCCCAGCGCCATCCTCACTCCCAGAGGACGCAGGCCTGTGGGGCCTCGGGAGGGGCGTGGGCCTGTGGCCGTGGGCTGACCCTGCGACCCCCACCAGGAGAGGCGGAGGAGGCAGGCGGAGATCGAGGGCAAGCGCCGGCAGCTGGAGGAGGACAGGAGGCAGCTGCAGCACCTCAAGGTCCGCGGGAGGGGCCACGGGGCCCTGGGTGGCGACCCTGACCCCACCCCTGACCTTGACCCCGGTCCTGACCTGACCCTGACCCCTGCTGCACAGTCCAAGGCCCTGAGGGAGCGCTGGCTGCTGGAGGGGACCCCTTCCTCG
>NC_135478.1:412968-459206 GCF_052094955.1 Ictidomys tridecemlineatus
CCCAGGACCCCCCCCAGGCTCTCCCCCCCAGGCTCTCCCTCCCCAGGACGCCCCAGGCTCTCCCCCAGGCTCTCCCACCCCAGGACCCCCCCAGGCTCTCCCTCCCCAGGCCCTCCCTCCCCAGGTCGCCCCTCCCCAGGCTCTCCCTCCCCAGGACCCCTCCCAGGCTCTCCCCCCAGGCTCTCCCTCCCCAGGATGCCCCAGGCCCTCCCTCCCCAGGACCCCTCCCAGGCTCTCCCCCCAGGCTCTCCCTCCCCAGGATGCCCTAGGCTCTCCCTCCCCAGGACCCCCCCAGGCTCTCCCCCCAGACTCTCCCTCCCCAGGACGCCCCAGGCTCTCCCTCCCCAGGACCCCCCCAGGCTCTCCCTCCCCAGGACCCCCCCAGGCTCTCCCTCCCCAGGACGCCCCAGGCTCTCCCTCCCCAGGACCCCCCCAGGCTCTTCCTCCCCAGGTCCCCCAGGCTCTCCCCCCCAGGCTCTCCCCCCAGGCTCTCCCTCCCCAGGACCCCCCCAGGCTCTCCCCCCCAGGCTCTCCCCCCAGGCTCTCCCCCCAGGCTCTCCCCCCCAGGCTCTCCCCCCAGGCTCTCCCTCCCCAGGACCCCCCCCAGGCTCTCCCCCCCAGGCTCTCCCCCCCAGGCTCTCCCCCCAGGCTCTCCCCCCCAGGCTCTCCCCCCCAGGCTCTCCCCCCCAGGCTCTCCCCCCCAGGCTCTCCCCCCCAGGCTCTCCCTCCCCAGGACCCCCCCAGGCTCTCCCCCCCAGGCTCTCCCCCCCAGGCTCTCCCCCCAGGCTCTCCCCCCCAGGCTCTCCCCCCCAGGCTCTCCCCCCCAGGACCCCCCCCAGGCTCTCCCCCCCAGGCTCTCCCCCCAGGCTCTCCCCCCCAGGCTCTCCCCCCCAGGCTCTCCCCCCCAGGACCCCCCCCAGGCTCTCCCCCCCAGGCTCTCCCCCCCAGGCTCTCCCCCCCAGGCTCTCCCCCCCAGGACCCCCCCCAGGCTCTCCCCCACCAGGCTCTCCCCCCCAGGCTCTCCCCCCCAGGCTCTCCCCCCCAGGCTCGGGCTCAGCACTGCAGGACCCCCCCAAGGGTTCAAGCAGGGGGATTCCTGGGATGTGGGCACCTGCCCAGCCTGCGCAGCGGCCCTTCAGGGGCGTCCGGGGTGGCACTGAGGCAGGGGTCACAGCAGCCACCTGGGCCACAGCGGGGTGGGCCCAGCAACCTTGAACCCCAGACCCTGGGCCCCACCCACTGGCCTCAGTGAGTCAGGAGGCCAGCACCCCACCCTGCCCCACCAGAGGGGAAGCCACACTCAGTGTGGGTGGTGGCTCCCTGTCCCCAGAGCTGATGTCCCAGGTGGGTTATAAATCTTGCCACGTAAGCAGCTGCCACTCATTGGCCTACACCTCTGCAGCAAGTGTAGCCCTGCCCAGGGCAGGGACAGGAGCCCTGTCACCCGGCCCAACCCTGGGCCGGCGCAGGGTGGGGGGCCTGGGGGCTGAAGGGCAGCAGGCTCTGCCCGTCTTATTGAGCACCTGCTGTGTACCAGGATGTGGGGCCAGGGCTGTGGTGGGACAGCACAAGGCCTCGGGGGACCATGCCCTTCAGCTCAGGAGGCAGCCTTGCTGGGGGCACAGATGCCACCCAGGAGCCCGCTCACCACGGTGGCGGCAGCCCTGGGGACCCGGTGCTGCAGGCCCTCTGGGCCTGGGACACGGGCTGCAGCACACCCCTGGCGAGGCCTCCACCATGAAGACCGCCCGGTGCTCGGGCAACCTGGCTCCCAGGGAGGGACGTCTGGGCCCTCGGGGGAGCATCCTGTGGGCCACGGCAAAGGAAGGTGCAGAGGAAAGAAACCAGGGTCCTGGGGCAGAGAGGGCTGCGGGCCGAGGCTGGGGTTGGCACTGAGGCCAGGGGACACACAGAGAGGACAGAGCCGTGACCTTGAGGACACTGGGTGGGGGTGTCAACCAGAGGCTGTGTGGCTCCCCAGACACAGGGTCCTCAGTGTCCCCAGCCCAGACAGGGGTCCTGCTTCACAGGACAGGGATGGGCCTGTGGGAGCCTGCAGCCCAGAGCTGCGTCCCTCCGGGGCCTGGGGTCCCCCTGGACCTCCCTCAGCAAGGAGCAGGCCAGCGGGGGCCACGTCATCCCACATCTGGGGAGGCAGGGACGGGCAGGAGGGTCCCAAGTCCAAGGCCAGTTGATCTGGGCAGTTTAGCAAGATCCCGGCTCAAAGTGAGACAAAAGGGCAGGGGTGTGGCTCAGGGTGGAGCAGAAAGAGAGACCCCCAGGTCACAGGATGAGCAGAGGGGCAGGTGGGCGCTGGGGGCCCTGTGTGGGTGCTGGGGGAGGAGGGTGCAGGGGACACCCTGGACTGGGAACGTCAAACACTGTGGCAGCTGTGGGGTCAGTGGGGGTGTCCAGAGACCGGGGCGTGGCTGGAGCCAGGAATTCCGTGTTGGAGTCACTCTCCAGCAAGTCACGGAGGCTGAGGGGAAGAGGGTCCACTGTCCCACATGAATGGCCGGGCCCAGGACTTCATGGCATTGTCCCTGATGAGCACTGAGTCCCCCGGAGCCAGTCAGAGGCCAGGAGGTGGGACGCTGAGACTGGCTGAGTCGGGGGGTGGGACACTGCTGGCTCTGCTGGGCCACTTGCCCGTGCCTCCACCACTAACAGGCCATTTGGCTGGGACTTTGCCCTGGGGGGCTGTGACCTGGGGAAATCTGACCTGGGGGGCTCTGACCTGGGGGGCTGTGACCTGGGGGGCTGTGACCTGGGGGGCTCTGGCCTGAGGGGCTGTGACCTGGGGCTCTGGCCTGGGGAAATCTGACCTGGGGGGCTCTGGCCTGGGGAAATCTGACCTGGGGGGCTGTGACCTGGGGGGCTGTGACCTGGGGGGCTCTGGCCTGGGGAAATCTGACCTGGGGGCTCTGGCCTGAGGGGCTGTGACCTGGGGGGCTCTGGCCTGGGGAAATCTGACCTGGGGGGCTGTGACCTGGGGGGCTGTGACCTGGGGGGCTCTGGCCTGGGGAAATCTGACCTGGGGGGCTCTAGCCTGGGGAAATCTGACCTGGGGGGCTGTGACCTGGGGGGCTGTGACCTGGGGGGCTCTGGCCTGGGGAAATCTGACCTGGGGGGCTCTGGCCTGAGGGGCTGTGACCTGGGGCTCTGGCCTGGGGAAATCTGACCTGGGGGGCTGTGGCCTGAGGGGCTGTGACCTGGGGCTCTGGCCTGGGGAAATCTGACCTGGGGCTGTGACCTGGGGCTGTGACCTGGGGGGCTCTGGCCTGGGGAAATCTGACCTGGGGAGCTGTGACCTGGGGGGCTGTGTCCTGGGGGGCTCTGGCCTGGGGAAATCTGACCTGGGGAGCTGTGACCTGGGGGGCTGTGTCCTGGGGGGCTGTGACCTGGGGGGCTCTGACCTGGGGAGCTGTGACCTGGGGGGCTCTGACCTGGGGGGCTGTGACCTGGGGGGCTGTGACCTGGGGGGCTCTGACCTGGGGAGCTGTGACCTGGGGGGCTGTGACCTGGGGGGCTTTGACCTGGGGGGCTCTGACCTGGGGAGCTGTGACCTGGGGGGCTCTGACCTGGGGAGCTGTGACCTGGGGGGCTGTGACCTGGGGGGCTCTGACCTGGGGGGCTCTGACCTGGGGGGCTCTGACCTGGGGGCTGTGACCTGGGGGGCTCTGACCTGGGGAAATCTGACCTGGGGGGCTCTGACCTTGCTGGCTGTGACCTGGGGGGCTCTGACCTGGGGGGCTGTGACCTGGGGGCTGTGACCTGGGGGGCTCTGACCTGGGGGGCTGTGACCTGGGGGCTGTGACCTGGGGAGCTGTGTCCTGGGGGCTGTGACCTTGGGGGCTCTGGCCTGGGGAAATCTGACCTGGGGGGCTGTGACCTGGGGGGCTGTGACCTGGGGGGCTCTGGCCTGGGGAAATCTGACCTGGGGGGCTGTGACCTGGGGAGCTGTGTCCTGGGGAGCTGTGTCCTGGGGGGCTGTGACCTGGGGAGCTGTGTCCTGGGGGGCTGTGACCTGGGGGGCTCTGGCCTGGGGCTCTGACCGGGGGCTGTCATTCCTTTGTCCCTCAGTGAGTCCAGAGGTCTCCACTCCGCGGGAGGAAAGTCAAGCCAGGACACCCCAGAAGATGGACCGGGTGACCAGGTACCCCATCTTCAGCATCCCGCACTCGGCACGCATCGCTGGCCTGGCGCTGGACGGAGACACCAGCTATGCCATAGAGCTGGTGGGCGTGGGGCCCGAGGAGGCTGGCTGGAACCAGGACAGGCCACAGGCACGGTCCCCTGACCGTAAGGCCCAGGTGGACCTGGTGAAGACCGGGGCGACCCACGGCAGGCAGGCCTTCCCTGGCCAGTGGTCCCTGAGACCACTCTGCCTGGAGGACGACAAGGACGGGGACACGCGGACTCACCACCTGGGTGCCAGCAGTGTGCTCCCCAGGCAGCGGCAGGACCTGCAGCAGGAGCGCTGGGCCGTCCTCCAGGGCCAGGCAGTCAGGAAGGGTGGCACGGTGGCCACGCTCGGCAGCACCTCTGACCACGGGGACTGCGGGCCCCTGGGCCACCTGCGGTCCACCCCCCTGGAGGAGGACAGGATCGACAGGGAACAGATAGACTTCCTGGCAGCAAGACGGCAGTTCATCACCCTGGAGCAGGCCAACGCCACCAGGGCGCCCCCCAGGCCCCCCACCAGGGCTGCCCCCCCGAGTGCCCCTCCAGGGGCCAGCCCAGCTCTCCAGGCCCCAGGCAGGCCTCCCCTGGCCAATGGGACTGTGGTCCCCCGTGAGCCCCAGGTGAGGGAGCTGTTCAGGGAGAAGAAGGGCCGTGGTCGGCCTTTGGGGTCCAGCATCCCCGCTGTCAACGACCCTGGCTCCCGGCCCCGAGTGGAGTTACCAGAGGCCCCGAAGGAAACGCCCATCGAGCGGGAGATCCGACTTGCCCAGGAGCGCGAGGCCGACCTGCGCGAGCAGAGGGGGCTTCGTCGGGCGGCTGGCTACCAGGAGCTGGTGGAGATCCCCACCAGGCCGGTGCTGACCAAGGTGAGCCTGGCCGAGGCCCCTCGGTGGGACAGGGGGCGCCCATCACTGTATGTGCAGCGGGACATGGTTCAGGAGACCCAGCGCGAGGAGGACCACCGGCGGGAGGGCCTGCAGGCGGCCCGGGCATCCACGCCCGACTGGGCCTCCGAGGACCCCCAGCCTGGACTCAGAAGAAGCGCGAGCTCCGACTCCATCCTGGGTCCCACTCCAGACGCCCGGGCGGCTGACCCAGCCCCGGCCGCGAGGAAAGTGAGCCGCATCTCACCCGAGGCCTACCAGCCCTACCTGGCCGCCCAGGGCCCCCAGCTGCAGTTCTCAGCCCCCGGACCCCATGGCAAGCCCAGCGGCCTCTCCGCCGAGGCGGTCAGGGCTGCGGCCTCCCCCAAGGCCGCGGGGTCTCAGAGGCAGCTCCCAGAGTCCTCTGGAAAGCCCCTGAGCACCAGGCAGGAGTCTGCCCAGCCCCTCCGGGGAGCCCCGCTGGCCGGCCAGGGCCTGGTCCGCTGGGATCACTTCCGCCTGCGTCCTCTGCGGTTCAGGGCCCCAGATGTCCCTCAGCAGGCTGAGGCTCCCCAGGCCTGGGGCCGGGAGGCGGCTGGGGCCCCAGTGTTGAGGCGGCAAAAGTCCCTTTCGTCGGATCTGCTGGAGAGGGAGGTGGAGAGTGTCCTGCGCCGGGAGCGTGAGGTGGCGGAGGAGCGGAGGAGTGCTCTCTTCCCAGAGGTCTTCTCTCCGCCACCAGAGGAGGACGCTGAGCCCGACTCCAGGAGCTCCTCGCGGGCGTCAGGTGAGAAGGGACGGTGGATTCTCTGCTTCACTCGGGACCTATGGCCTGGGAAGGCTCTCGGGGAGGGGAGGGACTTCATTCTCCCACTTCCCCCACTGGGCAGCGGCAGGGCAGGTTTTTGAGAAATGTCAAGTTTGCCTTAGGGTTTTCGCCTCGTGGACCCAGATGATTTGTTATGAGGTGCGTAGGGGTTTGCAAGTGTCTATCATCTTGGTGGTTCTTCCTGGTCAATCTGATCTATCCTTGTCGCTTGATGCTCTTTGCCACCCAGAATCTCCTGACTGGTTATTTTTGTCCATCTCTCATGATCAGTTGCTGCTGCCTGTCCATCTGTCAGCTGAGCGGAGGTCTGACGGTGGGTCTGCCCACTGATGCCCCTTCTTTCCCCCGCTCCCCGTCCCCAGGCATCGTGGGCAGCTACTCTGTGTCCGAGTCCCCCGTGTTCACCCCCATCCGCCTGCACTCGGGCCTGGTGTGGAAGGCAGAGGCCCCGGCAGAGGAAGCGGCTGGGCAGAGGAAGAAGGAGCTCTGGGTGCGTGGGACTGGCCCCAGGCGGGCGAGGGTGATCCTCCACCTCCCGGCCAGGCCTGCTCCCCATGGAGCCCCAGTTTGGGGGACCGGGGGGCTGTACCCAGGGTGGCATGGCGGAGGGGACACTGGGAGAGTTGGAGGGAGGGGTGTGGGAGGCCTTCAGGCAGGCTCCTGGGAGGGCACGGGGAAGGACCGGGGCTGACTGGCCTCTCTCCACAGTACGCAGGCATCAACCCCGCGGATCAGGTCAACTCAGAGGTGAGTGACGCACAGTGGCCACCCATCCCGCGGATCCGCCCTCGGGTCCTCCTCCTCCGGCCTCCTCTGCTCCAGGGTGGGGCCCAGCCGGCTGGGGGAGGGGGGCGTGGTGTCCGCCGGGGTGGGTGCTGCTGGACTCCGCCATGATGGCTGCAGGGCTTCACTTGCTTCCACCAGGTGGAGGGCTGGGCTCAGATTAGGGGGTTTCTCTGGCGTCCTGGCCTCAGCCTCCCTCTAGCACCACCAGGCAAGGGCACTTCTTTGAGGGGTGAGTGTGGAAGTCCAGCCATCTCAGACGGCAATCCCGTCCTCCCGGAGCTGAGTCCAGACTTCTTCCCTGGGGAGGAACTCGGCGGGAGTCAGCAGGTTCCTTGGTCAGGCTACCAGGAGTAGAGGCCTGAGACAGAGGAGGGCGTCCTGCCCGCTGTTGTGGGCCTTGTCTGTGACTTGGCGGTGCCAAGGTGCCTGCTGAGGTCAGGCCCTGAAGACACTGCTTTTCTGGTGCAGATCCTGGGAGCCACTCGGGTGACGCGGCACAAGAACGCCATGGCAGAACGATGGGAGGCCGGCCTCTACGCCATCGAGGGCGAGGACTGAGCCTGGGGACAGGACGTGTTGCCCTCCCTGGCCCTTAGGAACTGCCAAGACCAGCACGGCCCCCTCCCCGAAGCAAACAGGCCCCGTTTAAATCCAGTCTGAACGAGGAATCACTCGAGAGGACTGGGCCGGTTTTCTTTTCCGTTTTTATTTTCCTGGAGAAAATGCTTTGGAGTCTGCAGCTGCGCTGGAATGAGACGGCTTCCGATTCTTCTGCCTCAGACCACGATTTGCCCCAGCGCCCTGGGGCCAGGAGACCAGGCGCCTGCGCCTTCTTGGGTCACTCCGCCTCCCCCTGAGGAGATCCTCTGGCCAGAGGGGGACTAGCCGCGGTGATGCCTCTGCAGCCCGCTGCGGGGGGGGGCCGCAGAGCGCTGCCTCCACCCGGGAGGCGCCTGGGACGTCGGAGGAGAAATACACTGCCCAGCAGCCTGCCTACCGGCTGCCTGAGGCACAAAGCCAACCTCGCATCTGCGTGGTCTTTCTCGGTGCCAGGCCCGCACTGGGACCCCGCGTCCCCTGGAGCGGCAGGGGCTGGCCTGGGCCACCCGGGCCCCACCATCTCATCTCCGGCACTTGAATGCCTGCTGAGCGCTTGCGGCATCCCTGGCCTTCCTGGTGTCAGGGCGATGGGAGGGTGGTTAATGGGCCCCAGGGGACTCTAGGCTCACCAGAGATGGTGGGATCCTACTGGCCAGGGCCAGTAGGCTGGACGCGGTCCCCTCATGCCCCGCCGCTATGCACCCTTGGGGATCCTCTGGCTGCTCGGCCTCAGTGGTGAAGACCCAGAGGGTGCGTCTGTGGGCCGCCATGGGGGCAACACCCCGAGTGTTTTGCACCCTGCTCCCCAGGATGCTAGGAGCGGCCCTGAGGCCCGGGACCCGCTTGGGAAGCCCGGCCATGGCTACTTTAAGAACTCTGTATTCAAGGCGGGCCACCGGGACGGCCACCGGCAGACGTGGGTCTGGAATAGCCCCACAGCGAGGGACCCCCAGGGAGGAGGCTGGCTCCCGCCCTCAGGGAGCTCTGTACGAAGGCTGGCTGCCGCCCCTGCACCTGGGCGATTCTGTCCACGTGGGCTTCCCCCTTCCCCGGGAGGCAGGTCCAGCACCGCATCCCAGGTGGGCCTCAGAGGCTTCTCCATGGTCTCCCTCCTCCGTCCCCTGCTGCCTGACGGGAAGTCCCTGTTCCTCTGCCTGAGGAGGCAGGTCTCAGAAGCCACGTGCTAGAGGCAGGTTGGAGGGCAGGAGGCGGAAGTCCAGGGGCAGCAGGGCTGGTCCCTCCTGAGGCCCAGCAGGGGTGTCCAGCAGTGCAGTGTCTCCACGTCCCTCTGACTCTGGCCCTCCTGCCTCCTCTCGTGAGGACCCCGGGCCCCAGATGGCCAGGTAGCTGCAGCTCAGGGCCCCGTCTGCCACAGGAGGGGACGTGTCCACAGGAGGGGACGTGTCCACAGGAGGGGACGTGTCCACAGGCCTCAGAGTCTGGAGCCTGGGCCTCTTCGGGGCCACTTTCTCCTCTTTCTTCCTGTGGTGCTGGGGTTGGACCCAGGACCTGGGGCACCCAAGGCCAGCACCCTGCCGGCCGAGCTTCGTCCCCAGCCTCTTGGGGGCCATTTCTACCCTCACAGAGGGTCTTGGCGTCCCCGTCTGCACTGACCTGCTGCCACCTCTGCTCAAGATCCCTGGGACTGTGGTTGCCAGGTGCTGCCTGCCGAGGCCTGAGGCCCACACCGGGGACCGGGCTGCACTGAGGATCCTCTGCCCGTCACTGGGTCAGAGGAGCATGTCCACGTGTCATGTCACACGTCATGACACGCTCCCGGTGGCCCCATCTCCTGGCCTCGGTAGGTCCCCCCGCCCCACAGCACCTGGGGGTGAAGGCCCACAAGAGCCTCAGTGGGTGCCGGAGAGCGACACCCTGCAGGCCACCGTGCCCACAGGCCAGCACAACTCTGGGCCACAGGAGCCCCCCATCTCTGCCTGTCGCCTCCCCTCCGCTGGGGACAGAGCCGTGGTGCCCAGGAACACCCTGGCGACCCTGTTCTGTAAGGAGGGGTAGCGGCAGTGACACCCTGGAGGATGTTATGCGGGTTAGAGGCAGGATTGAGTGAGCCCTCCCCAGAAAACCAGGGAGGACTGACTTAAAACCTCGCCACTTCCTGGTCGGAGGCAGCCAGCAGTAAATGCACACCGCCACCAGAGGGCGGCACCACACCAAACACTGACCCCACGCTGCGGCCTCCCAGGGAGGCCAGCCCCCGGGGCCTGTGGCCTCCAGGTTCCCACTGCTCCTGCTGCAGAGTGCGGCCCCTCCCCTGGGCTGCTGCCTGGCAGAGCCACACTGGACACGGAAGACCTGCTTCCCTCTGTACAGTTCTTATGTTCTTTCAATTTTTGAAACATTTTAATGAATTTTCCCCAGAACATCAAAATAGCAGGAAAACGTCAAAAAATGGCCAAGGATGTCTATTAAAACGCACAGCATCTGTGTGTGAGTGCGTGGGGCTGGGGGTTGAAGCCAGAGGTGCCCTTTTAAGACCCTAGTGACAGGGACTCCGTAAGCGGCTCCGGCTGGCCTGGAGCTGACAGGTCCTCCTGCCTCAGCCTCGGAGTCCCTGGAATCACTGGTGTGTGCCATCACATCCAGGTCGGTTTAAATATTTGCACAATTCTAAAATTGGGGGGCTGGGATTGTAGCTCGATGGCAGAGCCCTACCCAGCACATGTGAGGCCCTGGGTTCCATGCTCAGCACCACCTAAAAATAAGTGAATAAAATAAAAGAATTGTGTCCGTCTACAAATAAATATGTGTATTTTTTTAAGCTTTTAGTTATAGATGGGCACAGTATTTTGTTTATTTTTATTGGTGCTGAGGATGGAACCCAGTGCCTCACATGGGCAAAGCAAGGGCCCTGCCCCTGAGCCACACCCTGCCCAACTAAATATGTTTAAAAAATTTTTAAATTTGGCCAGATACAGTGGCACACGCCTGTAACCCCAGCGGCTCAGGAGGCTGAGGCAGGAGGATGGCGAGTTCAAAGCCAGCCTCAGCAAAAGCGAGGCACTAAGCAACGCAGTGTCAGTCCCTGTTACAAAAATAAAATTTTAAATTTAAATTTCTCCCCGAGTCCACTCTCACCTTGCCCACGTCCTGGCCCTGCCGACGGGGTCCCTCCTGAGGCAGGCCACACAGCCACCTGCAGCCGACTGGCAAGGGTACCTGACAATATCAGAGTTCTGGAGATGGCACAGTGACCTGTGGGGACTCTCAGGGTAGGATGTCAACCTGGGGATGTTGCCCTGAGGGATCTGGAGGGCGGCCAGGCGGGCAGGGCCTGGGGCGCTGCCCATGAGCAGCGCGGCTTGCCCTGCGGTCACTCCTCTTCCTCTTTCTTTCTGCCCTTCCATCTTTCTCCCCCTTCATCCGCTTGGGCCTCTGTGTCTGGATTTCTGCTGTGGCCCCTCCGGCCAGGTCTCCAGCTCTGCCTGTTCTCCCCAGAGGCTCACGGGGCCTCTGGCACCCCGAGTGCGTGTCTCCGTTCAAAGCCCAGATCCCCCACCGCGAGAGGCCCTGCAGGACCCCCGCTCTCTGCCGCCCACCTCCCACCTCCCTCCGCTGGTCTGCTCCAGCCACGCGGCCTCCTCGCGGCCTCCTCGCTGAGCCTCGATGGCACCTCAGTCTGAGAGTCACCCCCAGGCCCCTGCTGGGCCCCCCTCCTCACCTAGCGGCTGCTCCGCACACGCAGATGAATAAGTAACTGTGGGGCCGGGCTGTGGCTGAGCGGCAGCAGGGTCAACAGCACAGGCCAGGCCCCGGGTTCAAGCCCCGGCTCCACAGAGCCCCGGAGGCAGGCGCGCCTGGCTCTCCTGCAGGCCGGCGTGCGAGGGGCGCAGTGCCAGCTGGTGCCCCAGGCCCAGACCTGAGGAGCAGGAGGAGCTGGTGGCGGCCACAGGTACCCACTGCCCAGCCTGGGAGAGAAGCAGGGGATCAGGACTGCCCCAGGGGGCTTTAGTGTCCGGTGGGCAGCTGGGGGACAGGATGTGGAACATCAGTTAGGCTTGCCCAACCCCTGCCCACCAGCCCCCGCCCACCTGCCCCATCTCCCAGGCCGCTACCGCAGCACCAGCTGCCCGCACACACCTCCAATGTCTGCGGGCTTTTTTTAAGTGTTTTTGGTAGGAGACGGACACCACACCTTTATTTATTTACTTATGTGGTGCGGAGCGTCCAGCCCAGCGCCTCACGGGCACTGGGCAAGTGCGCTCCCCCTGAGCCCAGCCCGGCCCCCACTGTCTGCATTCTGAACAGCGGGAGGACACTAGGGAGGTGGGGGACAATGCCCAGAACGTGCCAGGCCCTGGCTCCCTCCCCCGGAAGAAGAGCGTTGATGTCCCTGAGCATTTTTGTCCAGCCTCAGAAAGGCTGCAGCCACGGCTCTTAGTGCATTCCTGGACATGGGCACCACCACGTCCATCCGGCTCCAGAGTCCATCTCCCAAAAACAGCCCCTCCCCATGAGCACTCAACTGTGCCTCCCAGCCCTGCACCCACCGTCCACCTCCCTCTGTCGATGGCATAAGCTCCCAGCAGCCAGGGAGTTTCACCCAGCGGCCACAGTGGACAAGGGCACAGTGGTGTGGCTGAAGTGTCCTCGGCCAGGGCATCGTGGCCAGACCTGAGGGCCTCTTGCTCAGGCACAGCCTGGGACCCGGTGACAGGAGCCAGGACAGGGGAGTCCAGAGATGGAGCCTGGGAGGGCCAGGCTGTCCTGGACCTGGACGTGGAGGTGGCCGCACCCCTCGGGCATTGTGAGAGCCGTAGCACACCACGCTGCGGTTTCCCCTGCTCAGCACCAGCGAGTGGACGTTAGGGCATGTGGTCAGCAACTGGAGACAAGCTCATTCCCTTTAAGGAGGGGCTCCAGGTCAGCGGCACCTGCCCCCAGGCCCTGCTGCCCCAGGACGCTGCAGTTCCTTGGGGCTCCTCACTGGGCTTTCACCTCATGGCCCTGCTGACCGGTGGGTAGGGGAGCACACTGGCCACACAGTGTCTGCAGGGTCAGTCTGTCTGAGCCTTTGGCTTTTCCCTTTGTTGTGCTGCCACTGACCAAGGAGTGACCAGGGGCTGCACGGGGAGCCTTCCTGGCCTGGCTGGGCTTCGCAGGCTGCCTTGAGCTGAGGCCCCCTGCAGCCCAGCACGCCTGGCTGTCCAGTGCTGTTGACCAGCGCTGTGCCTGCACTGCAGTGTCCTCCCCCCGCCCCCTGCCGCCGAGGTTTGTCTTTTGAGTCTCTTTCTGGTGCATTTGGAGAAGAGAATTTAGAATAAAGCAGTGAATCTCTCATCAGGAGTGAGTGGCCTAGGCCAGGGGCTCGGTGCCTCAGTCCCCAAGGAGTGCATCTGCCAACAGCAGCTTCAGCTTTCCCACGTGGAGGGCCCAGGAGTGAGCTTGGCTTCACCCACAGTAAAAGAGACTGAGGTTCCCAGGAGCACCCTCCCTGGACCTGGGTCTCACACAGTGACCTCGGGCCAGAGTCGGGATTCCAGCTCTGACCCTGGCTCCAGCAGGAGCCTGGGAGGGGTGTTCCCGGAAGACCCACCCCAGCCCACATCAGGATGTTTCTGAACAAATCTGTCAGTTTGGCATGAAACCCTTCATCTGAAGTTGCCAAATTCCATTTCCTGCCAAGCCAAGGAGAACAGGCAGGGGACAGGGGACGGGGCAGTCACTGTTCAGGCTGGGCCCACTCTCGCTGGTGGCTCTGAAGGTTGGAAGGAGCACCTCCAAGTCAAGGGGCTCCTTTGCATGGCACCAGGTGCCAGACAGTGGGCAGCTTTGATTCCTGGTGTCCACACTGGGCAGCTAGTGCCCAGCCCTTCTAAGCATTAAATATCTGGAGTTTCATACAATGACAGTGAATTTTAACAGGCAATAAAAACATTGGAGATCTTCCATTCTCTTCCAGGGCTGAGGTGGACTCGGGGGTCAGCGCCTGCCCCCAGCCCGAGGGCCCTGGTCCACCCAGCAGCACAGAAACACAACACACAACCCAGGGGCTCCAGGCTTCTTTGGCTCTTGGGGGGCAGGAAGGTGGGACCCACCCTGGGCGCACCTTGGGCCCCCAGCCGGGTCCTGGCCCCAGGCTGTGATTTCTGGTCCTTTCCTCTCTGGTGAGTTCTCTCGCCCTTGTCCAGCAGCTTTACCGACGGCTCTGCCTGTCGTCCTGGCCCCCCTGTGGCTCCTGTCTGGGTTCCCGAGTCGCTGGGACAGCACCTGGCGCTGTGTGGTCTACTCCCCAAACGGGCTCCACTTCGACAATCTCGCGCTGCTCTATCTACCTGGGCCATGTCCTGCCTTCCAGGGGTGCACCTGGGGAAACTGAGGCAGGGGGCTGCTGGAGGGAGAGGGGCCCAGGACACCGCGTGGCGGGACCCCATTTGACAGACAGGGAGACCGGCTCTCGGGGTATTGTGGGACAGTCACTGTCGTCCCTGATTTAAAAATCAGGAACTGAAAACACGTGTGTGTCAAGGAAGATCACCCAGTGACAGGCGTGCGAACTGCCCAGACATGCCCAGAGGACAAGGGGTGGGCAGACGGGGCCTCAGCTGACCAGATCCAGGGTCCAGACCCAGCCAGGACAGGTAGACAGACTCCCGCAGTTGGCTCTCTCTGGGCCAGGACAGGTAGGACCCCGCAAGTCCTGGAGTCCGCGGTGCCACGGCAGGTCCTTCCATCGCCCCCTCCTGCCACCCGTGGGGAAGGGAAGCAGCGGCCACCCTCCCTGAGGCTGGGCCCAGGTCACTCACCGCCGGGAAGGCTGCTCAGACAGAGCACCCGGGAACAAAGGGCCCAGATAGGGACACTGCTCCTGAGACCTCCCCGGAGTGAGGCCCCTCGTCCCTCAGCTTCCGGAGGAATCTGAGGCCAAAGGGCGTGTCGACCCCTGTCTGGCCGGGGCCTCGGCGTGCTGGCCTGCGGAGTGCCCAGCTGGACCAGAGCCCGGGGTGCAGGCTGGCCGCTCTGGGCCGGTGGGTGCTGGGAGGCAGCCAGTGCGTGGCCCACCTCCCAGGCTCTCGCCCACCGCCAGGTGTCCTCCCTGGAGGAGTGGCCCCCGTTGGCCTGATTGGCACTCAGGCTCGACAGCCGCTGGCTCAGGTTTAAAAACTTCTTTCAGAGCCCAAGAGCCTGGGCCTGGCCCTCAGGAGCCCCAGGCTGGGGTTCAGTGAGCCCCTGGCCACTGGGCAGAGCAAAGGCAGGGCAAGGCCCAGGTCAGGGTGGGCCCCACCGTCCACTGGAGTGATGACCCCTGCTTGCTCCAAGGCCGACGCCCAGGACCCCTTCGAGGGGGAGGGTCCACAGCAGGCTGGCAGAGGACTCTCCCAGGGGAGGCCGCGGGAGTCGGGCTGGGGGCCTCCAGGGGCCTGGCCCCCAGCTCTGCTTGGGCAGCTGGAAGGCGCTAGAACCACAGGGACAGCTGGAGCCTGGGAGCCCAGACCCGGCCACCTGGCAGCTGGGCACTGTCACCTGGCCCCATTTATAACAGGGGCCCTGGAGAGTTCTCCAGGTGGCCTCATCAGTCATTCGTGGGAGGACAAAGTGTCCCACCGAAGCCCCCCTTCCTGTGACATAGCCAGTGGCCGGCAGGACCGCAAGGGGCTGGCCCTGTGGGCTGAGGCCTGGAGGGTGGCCACAGGTGTCTGCCCTCCCCTCTTGGGCTGCCCAAGAGCAGAGAAAAGCCTCCAGAGTCCTGCTGTCCCAGGAGTGGGCAGAGGGAGGTGCCGGTGCCCACCAGTGTGCAGGGCTGCAGGCCACAGTCCAGCATCAGTGACCCACGGCCACGGACGGACCTTGGTGGCCTCTGCAGTGCTGGGGACCGAGCCCTGGCCCTGCCCAAGAGCCTGTTTCCTGAGCAGTCCTAAGTGGACAGAAAAGTGGGACAGGGAACGGGAAGTGTCCGGCTGCCCCACCTGTGGGTGAGCCAACCTGGAGACGTGGTGGTCAGCCACGCTCACAGGTTTACTTGAGGTTCCCTCGGGAGCCGCACAGAGCTGGGATCTTGATCAGTGACACCTGTCCCCAGACTGCATCAGACCTTCCGGGGCCTGAGAAGTGCCCAGGCTCTGCCTGCCGTCCTGGCCCCCTGCTGGGCTGTGGGCACACTTCTGCCCTCTCCAGGATGCCGGGCTGGAGTTGCCCAGGGCGTGGCCTCTGCAGCCCGGGGCCTCCCTGGTAGCTGCCTTGGGGTGCTCCCAGCTCAGGGCTCAGGAGCCCCTTCTTTCCAGCCAGTGAAAGCTGCCGTCCGTCTGGGCCCATCGGTCTCACCCACCGGGAGTCTCAGATGCCCCCAGCTTTGGGCTGCTGTGGACAAGGCCACGGAGGCACCCCGAGCGGTCGGTGTGTGGGCACCTCCATGTGGGTCCAGCTCTGGAGCACAGCGCCTGGCTGAGGGTCTCCTGTGCTGCTCCTTCCAGCCCCGCAGGCCAACGGAGGTCCAGGTGGGCTGCCCCAGCCTCAGTCTCCCCAGAGGCAGGGAGGCCTGAGCGGGGTGAAGGCGTGGGGGCAGGAGCAGGCGCCCCAGGACCCTCCCCTTCCTCTCTCCCATTCTAGGCGGAAAGCACCAGCCAGAAGCCAGGCAGGGGCCCCAGACGGATGCCCACCTGCTCACGGTTCTCAGGAGGTTCTGGGGGGGGGGGCGGGCGGAGCTCACCGTGAGGCTGCCTGGACTTGTTGGAATTTCTCAACCTCCTGCTGGGCCCTTCGCAGCTCTGAGGGCTCCCTGACTGCTCTAGGAGGGGGCAGTGGGGATGGGGACGCAGGTGGCAGCTGAGGCCTGCTGTTACAGCCCTGGCTCCATGCTCTGTCCTCAGGGTACAAGACCAAGGTAAAGCAGGTGCTGCTACCCGAGACCCCCCAGGTCTCCCTCCCAGCTCCCTGGCTGCAGATGCTGAAATCAGATGTCCACCAAAGCCCACACATGGAGGGGGGCGGCCCGGCCGTCCACACCCAGGTGGAGAGGTACTGCTCATCCACCTGGAGCATTCTCGGACACCAGCAGGAGCGAGGGGCCAGCTGCAGTGTGGAGCGATCTGAGGACCTCATGCTCACTGAGAGCCAGTGTGACCCATGACAGGAGAGTCCAGGACGGGAATCGAGAGACAGGACGTGGACGTGTGGGTGCAGGGCTGGGAGGGACAGGGCTGGGAGGCAGGAGTCCTCCCTTTGGGGTGACAAGAATGCTCTAGAATCAGGTAGAGGTGATTCCTGCACCTCGGAATGTGCCAAATGCCCCTGGACTGTGCCAACTGAGATCATCTAAGACATGTCATCTGACTGTCTCATCTAAGGTCAGGCTGAAACCGCTTTGCCCAGGTGTCTCCTGGATTCACTCACAGTGTAGTCAGTTCCATCACTGTGACAAAATACAGGAGAAAATCAGCTTAGAAACCACAAAACCAGGGGCTGGGGATGTGGCTCAGGCGGTAGCGCGCTCGCCTGGCACGCGTGCGACCCGGGTTCGATCCTCAGCAGCACCACATACCAACAAAGATGTTGTGTCCGCCAAGAACTAAAAAATAAATATTAAAAAAAAAATTCTCTCTCTCTCTCTTAAATAAATAAATAAATAAATAATAAATATTAAAATTCTCTCTCTCAAAAAAAAAGACAATAATAACACTTACCCTGTAGTAGATTAAAAAATTGGAAGCATTCTGGAGTTCATATTTTGTAGTTTCTTTGTACAACAGTTACTTTTTTATTATTTAATTTTTAGTTACAGGTGGACACAATATCTCTATTTCATTTTATTTTTAATGTGGTGCTAAGGTCGAACCCTTAGCATGCTAGGCAAGTGCTCTACCTGTGAGCACCACCCTGTACCACACTTACTTTTTTTATATTAATTTTTTAGTTTGAGTTGGACACAACACCTTTATTTTATTTATTTCTATGTGGTGCTGAGGATCGAACCCAGGGCCTCGCACAAGCTAGGCGAGTGCTCTCCCGCTGAGCCACCACCCTGTACCAGTTACTTAAAAGATACAATAAAATTCTATTTTTAGAAAGAAAGAAAGAAAGAAGGAAAGAAGGAAAGAAAGAAAGAAAGAAAGAAAGAAAGAAAGAAAGAAAGAAGGAAAGAAAGAAAGAAAGAAAGAAGGAAAGAAAGAAAGAAAGAAGGAAGGAAGGAAAGAAGGAAAGAGAGAGAGAGAGAGAGAGAGAGAGAGAGAGAGAAAATCCACGTAGAGGAGGAAGGGTTTCCTTGGCTCAGGTCTCTGTGTCCACTTGACCACTGACTAGGCAGCAGGTGTGGGCTCAGGCTGTGCTGGCCATCCCGGGCGGGTCAGGGGCTGAGTGTCGCCCAGGGGTGATGAGCCAGGGGTCATGTTCTGGGGACGTGATGCTGGCCCTGAAGTGCTCAGACCAGGGGAGGACGGAGGTGATCCTCAGTCCCCAGATCCCTGAGGACAACCACCTGCTTTTCTTCTCTTTTGCTGCCGTGCTGGGCAGACCTCGGAGCGGGGGCATGCTGGGGGACATCCCGCCACCCTAGGCCGCCTCAGCCCGCCCCAGGAAGAGGACAGGTCAGCTGACAGGCGGAGGCTGAGCTCTGGCTCTGGGCCTGACCCTACTTCCCAGGGAACCCTGCAGGAAGGGGATCCACTCCCCCACCCCTCCGTGGCCACAGCGGGCACTCAGCCTCCCTCCGGGGCGCCCAGGCCTCGATGTGCGGTGTCTGGGTGTGGGTGTCACCCAGGAAGGCACACCTGCTGCTACCATCCCAGGATTCCACAAGCTCAGCCCTTGGGGTGGTTCCCACGCAGGCCACCTGCTGGGACCCTCCAGGGCAGTGTTGGGCCCAAGCACAGCTCTGGGGACGGGTGGCTGGCCCCTGTGAGTGCTTCATGGAGTGAGGGACATTAGTGTCAGTGGTGCCCACTGCCCGGGGTTCTGCCTCCCTGGCCCTCCTGATCCAGACCTCGGGGTCCACAGAGATCCAACCTGGCTGCAGGCAGCAGGAATCTCATCTTCCCATCTCGGTCATCCTCTGCCACCAAGTTGGGAGGGACAGGAGCTGTGTGCTGGCTGGACAGAGGTTGTCCTGCATGGTAGGTGACTTTGAGCTTGGGAGGGTCTGCAGAGGGCCATAGGGGCCACAGGGCAAGGCTGGGAGGCCTAGGGACTTGGGGACTGAATGCGGGGGAACAAAGCAAACAGGGCTGTAGCACTCAGTGGTCAGCACTGACTGTCCAGCATTCCTGAAGCCCTAGGTCCAGCCCAGCACGGGGTGGGGGGGGGCGGGGGAGCAAGCTCAGTTGCCACCAGTGTGCATCTGGAGTCGGGCACCACCCAGGGCCCAGCAGGGAAACCCAGGGCAGGGGCTCTGGGCTGCTGCTAGAATCCAAATACCACCCAGTGCAGCTGGAGGAGGAGTTCCTGGCTCAGTCCAGTTTAAACAAACAAACAAACAATCTGGGAAGGAGTGCGGAACGAGAGGAATGCTGGCCTCCGGCTCCGCCCAGGACCACAGACCCTTCCAGCCGCCTGGGGTGCAGGGACCAGGGAACCCAGGAGGGACCAGAGCCAGGAGCCCCTCCCCGTGCTCTCTGCCTCATCACCCATTGCTCCGTCGAGGTGAACCCTCAGACCTGCTTCCGGAGGCTGAGGAACTCTGGGTTCTGGGGGTCAGTCTCCCCTCTGAACCGAGGCTGTGGGCGAGACCCTGTTGGCTTTGACTTCTCGGGGCCAGGGGGAGCAGGGACCCCCAGGGACAGTCTCAGACAGGACTGCGGCAGGGAGACTTTGCAGATGGCTGGAAAAGTACTGGATGGAAACAAGCGAGCCGTCCGTCCTGGCTGCCTGGGTGCCTGACCGGAATCCCCCACAATATCTGGAAGTGACCAAGGGCGCTCCAGAGGCCCCGCTCTGGAGATGAATGTGGACGTCTCCGGGTGTTTGTTTTCCTTACTGGAACCTATTTTATCTGGAGAACAAGAGGAAGTGGTCTGGAAAACAGGGAGGGGTGGTGTTGAGGGAAGTTGGCCGGCCTGCCACTGGGGGTGATCCCCGCTGTCCTCCAGGAGTTCAGACCCTGCTGGCTCCACAGAGAAGCTGGGGCTGTGGGGAGGAGAGAGCTCCGTGTGGCTTGACTCTTACTTTAAAAAGCAAAATAAGGGGCTGGGACTGTGGCTCAGTGGTAGAGCCTGTGTAGCTCCGGCAGGACCCAGGTCCATCCTCAGCACCACGTAGAATTAAAGGCACTGTGTTGTGTCCATCTACACCTAAAAAAGTAAATTTATTTTTTAAAAAAGTGAAATAAGTAGGCCAGGCCCGGTGGCCACGCCTGTTGTCCTCTTCATGGGGGGAGGCTGAGGCAGGAGGTTGCAAGTTCAAGGCCAGCCTCAGCAACTTAAGAGACCCTGTCTCAAACAGGGTTGGGTGTACAGCTCAGTGGTAGAGCATTCTGATTCAATTCCCAGGACAAAAAGGGAAAATAAAAATAGGGAACATGCGTTATTTGGGTGAAAAAGAATAATCTAAAGCTACAAAATAAAAATTTAAAACCTGTACAATGTATCAACACCCACAGTATTCACACTTGTTGCCTCGGGTCACTGGGATGGTCGTCTTCTCCTTTGTAGCCCATTCTAACTTTAAATGTTTTCTAGCAGCTGGGAGACTCGGAATTTGTTTTTAAATGTATCAAGGAAATGAACGCGCACCAGGCCCTGCAGATCGCAGCAGCAGCGGCAGGGCAGGGCAGGAAGAGCCGGGCGCAAGGCCCAGGGCGCAGGATGAGGCTGGCTCTCCAGCACTGCTGTCACCAGCCGCAGGAAACTGCGACAAGGGCCACCAAAGGCACACACCTACACACGTAACCAGAGCTGGGTCCTCGTCCTCGACGCCAGTTCAATACCAAGACAGGTTCTTGAGAAAAAGGAAAGAGGGCTTATTGCTTTGGTAGCAAAGAAGAAACACAGGGGACGGGTTCCCAAGGCTGTGGTTCTGCCCCTGGGTGGACATGGGAGGTTTTCACGGAGAGGATTCAGAGAAAGTGAGATCAGGAGGAGAAGATCAGGAGGAGAAGATCAGGGAGGAGAAGATCAGGAGGAGAAGATCAGGAGGAGAAGATCAGGAGGAGAAGATCAGGGAGGAGAAGATCAGGAGGAGAAGATCAGGAGGAGAAGATCAGGAGGAGAAGATCAGGAGGAGAAGATCAGGAGGAGAAGATCAGGAGGAGAAGATCAGGAGGAGAAGATCAGGGAGGAGAAGATCAGGAGGAGAAGATCAGGAGGAGAAGATCAGGAGGAGAAGATCAGGAGGAGAAGATCAGGAGGAGAAGATCAGGAGGAGAAGATCAGGAGGAGAAGATCAGGGAGGAGAAGATCAGGAGGAGAAGATCAGGAGGAGAAGATCAGGAGGAGAAGATCAGGAGGAGAAGATCAGGGAGGAGAAGATCAGGAGGAGAAGATCAGGAGGAGAAGATCAGGAGGAGAAGATCAGGAGGAGAAGATCAGGAGGAGAAGATCAGGAGGAGAAGATCAGGAGGAGAAGATCAGGAGGAGAAGATCAGGAGGAGAAGATCAGGAGGAGAAGATCAGGGAGGAGAAGATCAGGAGGAGAAGATCAGGAGGAGAAGATCAGGAGGAGAAGATCAGGAGGAGAAGATCAGGGAGGAGAAGATCAGGAGGAGAAGATCAGGAGGAGAAGATCAGGAGGAGAAGATCAGGAGGAGAAGATCAGGAGGAGAAGATCAGGAGGAGAAGATCAGGAGGAGAAGATCAGGGAGGAGAAGATCAGGAGGAGAAGATCAGGAGGAGAAGATCAGGAGGAGAAGATCAGGAGGAGAAGATCAGGAGGAGATTAGGGAAAAAGAGAAACCTTGTGAGTTTCAAAGCCTCAAGGGGTATAGGAAAGTGAAGCCCTGTCACTCACACTCACACTCTCTCACACACTCACACTCACTCACACTCACACACAGACACACTCACACACACAGACACACAGGCAAACTCACTCACACACTCACACAGACACACAGGCACACTCACACACACACAGACACACAGGCACACTCACTCACACAGACACACTCACTCACACAGACACACAGGCACACTCACTCACACAGACACACACAGGCACACACACACACTCACACACACACTCACACAGACACACTCACACACACACACTCACACACACACAGACACACTCACACACACACACTCACACACACACAGACACACAGGCACACTCACTCACACAGACACACAGGCACACTCACTCACACACAGACACACAGGCACACTCACTCACACACAGACACACTCACACACAGGCACACTCATTCACACACACAGACACACAGGCACACTCACTCACACAGACACACAGGCACACTCACACACACACAGACACACAGGCACACTCACTCACACAGACACACTCACACAGACACACAGGCACACTCACTCACACAGACACACACAGGCACACACACACACTCACACACACACTCACACAGACACACTCACACACACACAGACACACTCACACACACACACACAGACACACAGGCACACTCACTCACACACACAGACACACAGGCACACTCACTCACACACACACACAGGCACACTCACTCACACACAGACACACAGGCACACTCACTCACACAGACACACAGGCACACTCACTCACACACAGACACACTCACACACAGGCACACTCACTCACACACACAGACACACAGGCACACACACACAGGCACACTCACTCACACACAGGCACACACTCACACACACATTCACACACAGACACACACACTCACACACACACACACAGACACACACAGACTCACACACACACAGACACACACTCACACACACAGGCACACTCACACATTCACTCACACACTCACACACACAGGCACACTCACACATTCACTCACACACTCACACACACCTCTGCAGATGAACTTGCGTTCCATAGGAAATACTCTGAGAGAAAGAGGGACATTGAGTGTCTGCTGACAGGCGCCTTCAGCTCCCTTCCATCGGGCTGTGGAGCTGTGACGATGACATTTAACATTCGTGACCTCTAGAGAGACACATTCATGAAAGCTTCAGGGAAAAAGCAAGCCCCGTCGCACGCGTGGGTCCCTGTCGATTTCTACTCTCCTCTCAATGGGCCTCGTGTGTCTGGCTGTCACTGAGCACGTGGTCCTCAGGTCCATCCACGCCGCAGTGTCACTTGGCTCCTGCCCTGGCCAAGACGCTCCAGGTGTGCATGGCCAGGCTGGGTGTCCACCTCCTGTTGGTGGACGTGGGCTGCTTCCGAGTGTTGGTGAAGGGTGTGGCGACCAGCTTCTTGTGCACCATGTCTGTGTCGGCTGTGTGTTCTGGACTCGGGCGTCCACCAGGAGGGCTGGCTGGCCCTGGTGGTGACTGCATTTCACCTGGGTGGCGCTGCCAGGCTGTGCCCAGCAGTGGTGGTCCTGAGGCCGCTGACCTCTGCACAGTGCTGGCAGCGCTCCCTCGTGACATCTCTTGGTCAGAGTCACCCCGTGCTCGTGAGTGTCTCCCTGGGCTGACGGGGTGAAACCAGGTGCATCCTGGACTGGACTGCATCCAGCCAGAGTCAGTTTGGGAGCCTTCTTGCTGCCTGGCCCAGACTGGCCTGGACCTGGGAGCCCCGCAGGCCCCTGGGTCGCTGAGGTAGGAGGCGTGGCCCCTGCACCTGGCCCCTCCCTGTGGTCAAAGGTCGGAGTGCAGCAGGTAGGGCCAGGGCTGGCTCTGCTCCCTGCCCGACCGACCGCCGTCCCAGCCTCTGCCCTGTCTGCTCTGGCTGTGAGCAGAGGCCCCAGCCCTGGCCAGGGCAGGAAAGGCCTGGGGGCCTCCTTCAGCGGAGACCCGGCCCATCAGAAAGTGCCCTGCTGGCTTCTGGGTCTTTGGGGCCCTCCTGTTCTGACACAGCCCCAGGCTGGCCGCTGTACTGTGGCCACCTGAGCCCGAGGCCCAGGTCGAGTGTCCATTACCTGCTGTAAACTATTGATGATGGTGGCGTCACCACTGAGAGCCACTGTCTCGGGTTTCCCGTGTCGCCTGTGACGAAACCGGGGGTGTCCGCTCACCCTGCCCTGGACTCCCCGGGACCCGCTGGGCTTCCTGTGGGACCCGGGCCTTCTAGACCAGGCTCCTCCAGAAATCACTGCAGTGGGGCCCCACCCGGGGACACGATTTCAGGGACAGTGGGGCCACCCTGAGGACCATGGACCTGTGGCTGAGTCATTTTTCGGTGGTGTCTCGGGCTGGAGGGAGCTGGGCAGCTTTCCTGGTCTCCACCCACCCAGGCCAGGATCTCCCCGGGTTGAACAGTGGCCACGGTCCCTGGCATGGCCAGGGTCCCCAGGCAGTCACCAGGATGCGAGCAGGCCTGCCAGCACCCTTGCAGTGGCCGAGTGTCCATGTGGCTCCTGGTTCTACTGAGGGCCTCAGACCTGTCAGTTATAAAAGTCAAGGTCCGCAGCTAAGGACAGAGTGGGCCTGACCAGAGCCCAATCCGCACAGAGCGGGCAGCCAGGGATGAGGCCAGGTGGGTCTCCTTGTGCATCTGGGGCTGCAGCCTCTGTGTCCCCACCAAAGCCCCTGTGGATGACCCTGGGGATGCACAGCAAGCAGATGGCCACAGATCACTTTCAGCCCAGCTCATGTTCCCTGCCCCTACGGGACACTCCCTTTAATGAATTTTGCAGGGCTGCGAAGGCAAGCTGGCAGCGGGCTCGCGTCCTCCCACCCTGCTCTGCTGGCCTGGCTGGCAGCCCCACACCCTCGGCTCTTCCCCCGAGCCCTGACCACCTTCCACAGCAGCTCCCTTGGTGTCCGCCCACGGCCCGGTGCCGGGGCTTGCCATTGTGTGCACCCAGCGGACCTGCTTATGTCACAGACCTGAGTCCAAGTACCCACTGCAGTGCCCGGGCCAACAGTGGACATGTCGGCCACACATCTCAATGCCCAGTTAGGTCCCTCCTGCACCTGGCCGGGCTCCCAGAGTGGCCGGCCCTCTTCCCTTGTTCACTCCTTTCTCCTGGGGACTTGCTGGTGTCCCAGCCCTTCCTGTCTTCTCTCTGTGCCTGTTTCCGGCCCTGATGCCAGTGGTGGCCTGTCCCCTCCGTGTGTCCATTGTCTGTCTTCCTCAGAGGCCCAGGCTTCCTGCATTGCCCACAGGCCCCACAAACCCCTCAAAAACCATGGCAGGTGGACACTGGCCCTCCAGTGGGGGACAGGGAGACGCCCCAACTCGGCAGGGGACCAAGGCCAGGGCAGCAGCCAGGGCCTGTTGAGGGCACAGACCTGGAGGGGCGGAGGACAGGCCCTCCGGGAGCGTCCTCCTGGCCCCACCTCGTCACAGAACAAGAACTGACAGTCCCAGCTGAGGGGCAGGCCCTGAAACCTCACCACTCCTCTCCACACCGTCCAGGGAGCCCAGAGGGGGTGTGGTGACGGTGACACCCGGGGTCCTGATCGGGTCCCAGGGCAGGAGAAGGACACGAGGGGAAGCAGGAACCTGGTCACCAGCGTTGGCAGGACGTGGAGGGACCGGAAGTCCCGCCAGGGCTGCAGAGGACATCCCGGGTTTCTGGAAGGTCGCACCCAGAAAGAGCAGGGGACCCAGCAGGTCCGCGCTCAGGGGTCTCGGGGACGTCTGACCCCACCGCTCAGAGTGAGGTCTGGCTGGGAGACCGTCTTCCCCAGAGTCCACCAGGGCCAGCCTGGACCTGGTCCAGAATGACCTGCGTCCTCACTGCAGGAGGAGGGAGCTTGGAGACAGACCGAGCTCTACAGGGGGCGGAGAAGGCGGGGGCGGCCAGCCTGGGCAGACACAGCATGACCACACACAACTGGACAGCCCTCAGCCAGGGCAGGAAGAGGTGACAGAGCTGCCACACAAACCCACCTGAGGACCTCATGCTCAGGGAGAGCCAGACTCACAGGCCGTAGCGTGTGGCCCCACGTCAGGAGGGTCCAGAGACCGGGGTGAACCCGCGGGTGCAGGGATGGTGGATGGAGGCTGCGGGGACGGGCTCCTTCTGGAGGCTGAGACTCTCCCTGCACTGGCCGAGGTGACCGCTGGGATCACAGTGAACAGGTGGCCTCTGGTCATGCTGAATCCACGCGTGTGAGTCGGGGCTTCGTGTGGTGTGGCACTGCACGGCGACAGAGGGTTCCGGAACATCTCTCTGCAGCTGCTTGACCCTCTCAGACTCCTGGAGCAGACGGACCCAGCAGCTGCTCCGTCCCCGTCCAGCAGTCTGTCTTCCCACAGCCGGCTTCCTGGCCCCGACGCTTCCCCAGGTGTGTCCACCAGGCTCCGTGCTGCCCGTGCCCAGCACTGGCCAGGGCTGCAGGCTTCTGCAGGTTCCCGTGCCTCTCCCCGTTGGCAGCGTCCAGGGCTGGCTCTGCCAGGGATCTGCGCTTGGGGGTCCTCCTGCCGTGGGCCCGCAGCCCATGAGTGTGCCCCTGCAGCGCTGCTGGCTCAGGGCAGGTCCTGGGAGCTCCTCAGATGCAGATTCTGGCCAAGGCTGCTCAGGTGCACGGTGTGGCTCAAGAAATCGGAGGGGGCATTTGACAAGGGCAGCTAGACCCTGGGGTCCCATAAAGAAGAGTCCCACAGAGCAGCACCAGGATGGCCTCTCCCTGGCAGCAGAGGACAGACTGCATGTGCCCATGGTGTGTGGCGGTGATGGTGCCCTAGGTCCGGCCCCAGCGCAGGCTGAGGGAGGCCTTCTTCAGGGCCTTTGTTGGGCAGCTTTCGTCACTGTAACAAAATACCTGAGAAAACTGACTTGGGGTAGAAAGGTTTATTTGGCTCCTGGTTTTAGGCCATGGTCGGCTGACACTGTCACTGTGGGCCCAGGTGAGGGGGGAGGCCATGGCAGGAGGGGAGGCAGAGGGAAGCCAAGCCCAGGAGGGGAGGGAGGGGCTGGACAGCAGTGCCCTCCTGGGAAGCCCTGGGGACCTGTCCCTCCTCCTGGGTCCTGCTCCTGCAGCCTCCACCTCCTGCCCTAGTCAGCTCTTCACCCTGTGACCCCAAGACGAGAGCAACTTGGAGAGGACCAGCTTGCCTGGGGCTCAGTGTTGGAGGCCTCAGTCCGCAGATGCCCCACTCTTGCTCTGGGCCCAGATGAGGCAAGACACCAAGGGGAGGAGGGTGGAGGAGGGAAGCAGCTCGGGACCCGAGGAACGGCCCAGGGACACCTCCAGCCACCCAGGCCTCAGCTACGTCACCTGCCTCTGCACGTTCTTCATGTTCTTCCTTGCTTTGGCCTAGTCCACGTCAGCTTTTTTAGGGGACATCTCGTAGGAAAATGCTAACAGCCTCTCAGGAGTCCACCCAGCCATGCCCCCAGGGTCTGCCCCACACCTGAAGCCCCCCCCTTACCAGCCCAAGCCCGAGGCACAAGAGCCTCTGGGTACTGCAGACCCAGCCTAGGGCCCAGCCTCTCCCCAGCAGTGCAGTCCCCGCCCTGCCCTTCCTACTTGACTTCGAGGCAGGATCTGTCTAGGTTGCCCAGGCTGCCCTTGAACTTGCAATCCTGCGGCCTCGGCCTCCCAGGCTGCTGGGATGACTGACCCGGCCGTCGTGCCCAGCACCAGGTCTTGAGCTACCTCCACTCAACCCTCTGAGGACAGCCAGACTCCTTGCTGCCCACAGGTCCACCTCCCGGACCATCTGTGCCCAGCAAAGGCTACCGGTCTGAGCTTGACCCCCCTGCTGCTCCCAGGGACCTGGGGGGGGGGCAGTACCCTGCTCAGAGGGCTGGAGGGTATTGGGGCAGGAAGTCCTCTGGGCTGGCTGGACTCCCACAAGGTGTGGCCAAGTTGGGGGAGGGTTGGGCATCTCCAGGGGCACCCCGGCCTCAGGAGGGGTGAGGCTGGTCTAGGGTGCTGGTGTGGGAGGGCTACGAAGGTGGTCTTGGCAGCGCAGGCTAAGGGCCTAGGCCTCTCCAGAAGTCCCCATGCTCACCCCGGCACCACACTGCAGGGGTGGGGCTGGCCTGGCTCTGAGGCCTGAAGGCCACTTGTTGGAGACTACCTGGTCAGGCGGCTGGAGGCGCTCTTCAGCCCAGCCCCCAGCCTGGAGGGTTTAGGTGTGGCCCCACCCGTCCCCACCCTAAGCTTAGTCCCACAGAAATGTGGGAAATGGGTCAAGGAGGCTGGGAGGTCCCCTGCGGCCCTGCCCTGTGGATTTCGTAATCAAGGCAGTAAACACATTAACAACAACAAAAAACAAAACAAAAAAAATTTTTTTTTTTTTTGGTGGTAATGGGAAATAAACCAGGGTGGCTTTACCAGAGCCACGTCCCCAGCCCTTTTTAAATTTTATTTTGTAACAGGGTCTTGCTAAGTTGCTGAGGCTGGCCTGGAACCTGTGACCCCTCTGCCTGTGGGGTGAGTGGGGTGTGTGGCATGGTGCTGGGCAACAAGTGGACATCCTCCAACCGGCCACTGTAGTAGTGTGTGACGTCCAGGAAAGCCCGGGGAGAGGCCCAGTCTCCCTTGCCCCTCATTTTTTAAAAGACCTCTATTTTACTTATGTAGGTATTTATTTATTTTTATGTGGTGCTGAGGATGGAACCCAGGGCCTCACGCGGGCCAGGGGAGCTCTGCCCCTGAGTCCAGCCCCCGGCCCTCATTTTGGTGAAAGGGAAAACTGAGGCATGGCTCCTCTCTCTCCCTGTAAGAACTGGAGTGGCTCCTGATGGGCCTTGGGTGCACCCTCCCGCGAGGACAGTATCGTCTTCCTGTGGTGACAAGCATGCCGCCGCACTCTCAAAGACAAGGTGAGCTGGTCCGGACCCTGAATCATTAATGAAGGCAGCAGCTGGTCAGGCCGGGCCAGCAGGCCGAATGCACTAGGTGCAGACAGCAGTCCTACAATCTGCCTCCATGCTCTGCACCAGGCCAGCTCATCTGTGCAAGGGCTGGTCCCATGCTGGTCCTGTCCAGGCCCGTCCAGTTAGGAGGACACCTGGGGCCCTGGTCCTGGCCCCCGCTGCCATGATGGAGGGCCAGCCACAGCCCCTTCCCACTCTGGAGCTTGGGATGAGGAGTGGTGCTGAGGGTGCCTCCCTCCAAACAGCCACGTCCACTCTCGTCCCCCACAGGCGTGAGCACACGTGCACGGGAAAGGTCTCTGCAGACCCAACTTAGGGCCTCAAGATGAGGCCACTTGTGGGTCACCCAGGTGGACCCTTAACTGCAATGCCAACAGTCCATAGGAGGGACCGAGAGCAGGCATGGTGGCCTGTCACCCCAGTGATGCAGGAGGCTGAGGCAGCCTCACAGGTTCCAGGCCAGTGCCGGCGGCAGCTGGGCAAAATAAGGGCTGAGGATGTGACTTGGTGGGTCACATTCCTAGGACCAAAAACAGAACAGGACCCTGGCACTTGGTCTGAGTCCAGCTTCACCCAGGCTACCAGAGTCCAGGACCTGCCTGCCCTCCCTTAGTGAGGAGCAGTCACCTGGAATTTGGATCAGGGTGGCTGGTGGCCCCCTCCCTGCGGAGTTCTGGGTGGCAGGAGACACAAGGCCACCCCTCGCATCCTGTTCTCGAGTCCCTGGCAGAGCTCACCTGAAGCTGGCCTGACTCACGTGGTCAGGAGCTCCAGGGGAGCTGGGGAGGAGAAGCCCCACCTGGCCCGGCAGCTTCGTGTGAAGGCCCCAGGCCGGGCGCAGAGGGCGCAGAGGGAGCTTGGCTGCGAGGCCTGTGGGAAAGGCCTCGGGAACCCTGGAGGGCGCTGAAGGTGGGGTGGGCTGGCATCGCGAGCAACACGGAGCCCGGGAGGGCCATAAGTGGGTTTCAGTGCGCTTCTGACGGTTGAGACCTGGGCCTGGCGCTTGGTCTCCACCCACGTTGGCTGCCACCTGGGCTCCCTCCCCGGCCTGTCTGCGAGGGTGGAGCCCTCCCTGGCACCAGCCTCACAGGGAACAAAGACGAGCAGCCGGCCCTGGTGGCCCCAGCCAGGGCCCGGACGGGCGTCCCGGGGCGCGCAAATCCACGGGCGTGCACCGCGGCTTCTCCTAAATCCACCGGGACGTTCCTGATTAGCGATTCCGGGGTCCGGCCGGCCGCCCGCCGGGGGGGCCTCCGTGGAAATCGGCAGCCGCCCCTAATCCCGGCTGGAATCCTCTGGCAGCGGGCCCGCAGGCAGCTGGGCCGCGGCCAGGCCCGCAACAGGGCAGCAGCGCCGGGGCAGGCGGGCTCCCGCGGGGCCCGGGCTTGGCTCTGGGCGTCCCGCCGGGCGGGGGCCCGGAGGGCGGGACTCCACTCCGGCCGAGCGTGCGTCCGTGCCCGTCTCCCCAGCTGCAGCTGCCCACTCTGCTTCCAGGCCTCAGTTTCCCCACCCCTGCACTCGCGGTCGGACTTGGTTGCTTTGGGGCGAACTGAGGAGAGTCGGCGGTGATCCCAGGATCACGCCGTGCCCGCAGGTTCCAAGGTCCCCGCGCCAGTCCCCTAGCAAAGGTTCGGTTTGAATCCGACGTTTTGGCTCTGTGCCCACAGGCAAGATGGAGCCCTGCAGGTTTCCTGCCCGACTCCAAGATGGCGACACACCTCCCCTTGCCCTCACGCAGCGGGCGTACGGCCCCTGCCCGTTTGAAAGATGGCAGCAGCCGGAGGCAAGCACGCTTCTCGCCGCCTGACACGCCACGTACCCACTCTCAAGATGGCTTCTTCCGCAAAGCCCCACGCCGGGTGGCAGGCCGCCTATTGGCTCAAAAGCCATCACGTGCTCCCACCCTTTCTCGCCCTATCCCTACTTCACAGGTCGTTTCCGCCTTCTTCCCTGAAGGACGGCCATTCCCTCCAATAGCCGCCTACTACCTTTCTCAGCCCCACCCCCCTGAGCGGCTTCCTGGCCATTGAGAGGCACTAGCGGAGGCCAGCGGGACTGTCCCCGCCCCTGGCCGCGGCGGGAGCCAATGGGCAGCGCGCGCGGGGGACGTGTGCGGGCGTCTCCGCCATCTTGTGAGTCTATAACTCGGAGCCGTTGGGTCGGTTCCTGCTATTCCGGCGCCTCCACTCCGTCCCCTGCGGGTCTGCTCTGTGTGCCATGGACGGGTAAGTCGCGCCGCGCCCGCGCCCGCCATTCTCTTCGCGCTCCGGCCCTTCCTTCGTCCCCACCCGGACTTTCTCCGCTGCCACCCGGGCTGGTGCGCGCGCGGGGTCTCTGGTCCGCGTGGCACGCGCGGGACCTGGGCTGCGGGGAAGGATGGGCCGCGCCCTGGCTCCGAGGCCTGTCTCCGGATCGCCTCTTGGTGGACTTCCGGCTTCTGCGCGCCGGGCTCTGAGCTCCTGCTGCCCCGCGCCCTCTCCCCGCCCTTCCGCGCGCGCGGCCCCGGTGTGCCGTGTCCGATCCGCCACGACGTCGTGCGGCCCTACTCGCTTCCCGTCCCCCATGCGCGCATGCGCCGCCTCCGGGCGCGCGGAAGTCCCTGAGCACGCCCCGTCCGGCGCCGCGCGCGCGTGCGCCCGTGCACCCTGGGCTCCGGTGCGCGTGCGCGGCCCTCGGCGGGGGCGCGCGCCTTTCCCGCCGCGCGGGCTCTCTCCCGGGTCGGGCGGGGTCCCGGGGCTCAACCTCGCGGGCCGGCTGCTGGCGGGGCCGCTGCACGGCGCTCCCGGCGCGTCTGGGAAGTGGTGCCTTGCTGCGTCGCGGGGAGTGTGTCGAAGCCGGCCTCGGTGCTCAGTCCGGTGGGGAGGCTGGGGTTCCCTCCCGGGGCGGACGGCGGGACTCGGCTCGCGGGCGCCGGCTCTGGCCGTGGTGGCGGCGAGGAGAAAGTCCAGTCACGCGGAGCCGGTTGATGAGTAACTCGATGGTGTTGGGGCTGTTAAGTTGGCGAACTGGAACCGCTCCGCGGGCCCCCTGGCCCCGCGCTTCCGTCTGCAGAGAGCAAACAGCAGCCCTGAACCTTAAAGGCCAGCCCCCGCTCTGGGGGGAGTGTCTTTTGTCTCTACCTCTGGGCACCGTCCAGAGGCGGGGCCTGGGGTCCTGCTGGGAGGGAGGGGCGCTGAAGGACAATGGTGGCCCCTTTCAAGTTGAGAGTAAGTGGACCGCTCACTTCCCAGCCCCTTGAAGCTTCCTGGCTGGCCCGGCTGGCCTCTGCCCCCGGCTGCACGTCTTGCTGACCTCTCTCCTTTTCTCTCCACAGCATCGTCCCAGACATAGCAGTTGGCACGAAGGTAGGCACAGCTCACTTTCTTCTTGGTTACACTGTGCCGAGCTCTGGGCTTGCCCTGTCCCCTGCTGGCTTAGAGTGGAGGGCTGTGTTTCTAAAGCAACTCCTACTGGTTCACAAGCCGGATGGGCTGGTAGAGTTTACAGGCAGGAGTTTTTGACCCCTGTCCACATCAGATTGTCAAGGTGTAGGCCATGGTGTGAGTTCTCAGCCAGCAGGTTTGATGGTTTGGCACTGTCTGGCTCCCAGCTCTCTGTGTTTCAGTGAAACAGTCTGAGGACTCTGTACTTCTTTGGGAATCAGTCTCTGGATTCAGAAAAGCCCCTGTGCTGTGGAGGGGAGCTGTCTGATGTGTCCAGAGCACTGCAGTGGGAGTCAGTGAGGTCCATTGCACAGAGTTCTTGTAGTTGAGGCAGGGTGTCTTGGTTGACGTCGTGATCCAGGAGGGGACTTGTTGTCAGTTATCAGGTGATTTTTGTCCTGAGACCATCTCAGTATGTCGTGACGCAGAAAGAAGTGGAGGAACTGGTGCTTCACACGCAGTAGTTTTGGGTGGTTGGATGTGTTTTGAAACCGGGTCTCATTTAGTTGCCCAGGCTGGCCTCAAACTCATGATCCTCTTGCCTCAGCCTCCAAACAGCCAGGATGGCAGGTGTGAGCCTCCTGGCCCAGCTGGCAGATGGGTGTTTAGTGGGTCAGGTGTGGCCCAGGTCCAGAGCTGCAGGGCTCTCTAAGAAGGAAGCAGCCGACCACTTGAGGACCAGCCTGTCCTTGGTGTGCAAAGCAGAGCAGCTGTGTCACTTGCCTGTTTGGCTGTGACAAAGCTGGGAGTTGTCCTGTTCTTGCGGCTCATTCCTGGAGAGGCTACTATGGCATGCAGAGCAACTGATTGGTGTTCCTGGACTGGGCTTCAGTTTTCCTAGTGGGCTGTTGGCTACATATTGGATCCTTTGCAGGTAGATGTCTTCTTTCAGTGCAGGTGAGGAAGTGGGGCTTGGCCTCTGAAGTGCTCACTTGGGTGTGGTCAGGCTGGAAGTAACTCCTGGCTTCTGTGGGAGCCACTTTCTGCCTGAGGCTCTCTGCTCGAGGTTTCCTGGGGGACCATCCACTCCTGCTCAAGAGCGCCTGGTTTCCCTGATGTCACCAAAGCCAACCTGGACAGGATAGAGGCAGGGCTCTGGGGTGTGAGGCCTCTGGCCAGCGGAAAGGCACTCCCCAGGAGGTGCTTGACTAAGGCACATTTGCTGGGAGAGGCCCTCCATGGAGACCCTGGGCTGCCTGGCCAAGCCTCTGTTATGTGGAGTGCTGCTCAGACTGAGCCCGTGGCCCCAGACAGTTGTGGGTGTGCCTGCCCTGCCTGTGGGAAGACCGTTAGGGCACAGCCAGGAGGCCACTAGAGGAAGTGCAGCTATGCCCACTCCTGCAGCTCAGGTGAAAGATGTCCCTTGAGCCCCCAGCATGGCCCTAGTCCTCCAGGAGGGTGTGCCATGGGCAGGGAGTAACTTCCTGGTGGGTGTCGGGGTGGGTGGGTGGAGCTTTACATTTTAGGAGTGCCTGCCCATAGCAGGTACTCCTTTTGACTCTGTGGCCACTGATACTTAGCAGGCACAACCCCAGTCCTCCTGAGCCTTCTTGTGACTCCGCTTTTGCTTACTGGACTGGTCAGGCTGAAGCCCCAGGTGGGCCTGGGTTTGCCTGATCTGCACTTCATTCGCGCAAACCTGGGCCTCAGCTCTGCTTGGTTCTGCATCGTTCTTTGGCCCTGACGCTGCCTTGGGGACCAGTAGGCCTTCTTGGTGGACACAGGGCCCGAGGGTCTGAGTGGTGGCCCCTGGTGGCTGCCTCCGTACGATGCTTGGTGCTGGCGGGGTTGGCAGGGGCTGTGCCTTGGCCTCTTCTCATGGCTGTCGTTTCTTCCTGGTCTCAGAGTGGACCTGGCGAGCAGGCACGAGTGTCTGCAGGGTGATCACTTCCAGAACAGCTCCTGGGGGCACTGGGCAGTGGCCAGGACCTGGTGCTTGTCTGGGCGTCGGCGCTGGTCTCCTTCAGAGCAGTGGCTCTGTAGGCAGTCTGGAGGAGGGGAGATGAGTCCTGTGTGGAGCAGGAGGAGCAATCCCCTTCTCCAACCCAAAGTGCCCCCAAATAAACACAGGCTGGCCAGAGTGCAGTGGGCCAGCTTCAAGGACAGAAGGGCCGTGCCAAGGTGCTGGTAGTGTTGTCTCCGGGTCCTCAGGCCTGTTTTCGTTTCCTGGGTAACCCATCTAAGGACTGTCTCCAGGTCATCTCCAGTTTCACGTTTTGAATCTGAGCCCCGCATCAGGAAGACGACTGCTTTTCTAACTGAAGAGCGGTCTCCTAGTGATTCCTGAGGGTTGGTCAGTCACCCCTCTGCCCGCCACGGGGTAGCCCTGCCTGCCTGACGCATAAAGGGGCAGTGTCTCTACTGCTGCAAAAGTGTGCTGAGGCTGAGGGTCGGATTTCCTCAGGCAGCTGGAAAATAGGACAGGCTTGGGGGCTGGAGCACAGTGGGCAGCTCGGCTTTGTCTCCCCGGAAGCTGCCAGCAGCTCAGCTGGGAGCGAGACGCCCGCCAGTCTTTTGCTGCAGGGCTGCAGCTGTGTGCTCGTGGGCAGACGCGTGGGGGGCTGTGCCGTCTGTCCCCTCCCTGTGGCTGCTGGCATGTGCCCCAGGCCCATGGTGAGGGTGCCAGTGGGGTTGCCCCAGGCCTGCAGCCCACATACCTGCCCACTGAGAGCCCTGGGCTTCCTGGTGCAGGGGGAGTAGCAGACAGGCTCAGGGGCAGCTGCCTTCCTGAGTGGGGCTGGGGTGGTGTGAGGAGGGGTCTCTGAGGGAGTGCAGCTCGGGTGTTGCTCTTGTTTTCCAGCGGGGATCTGACGAGCTTTTTTCTACGTGTGTCACTAACGGACCCTTTATCATGAGCAGCAACTCCGCCTCCGCAGGTAAGCCCACATTCAGAGTGCCCACCCCAGCCTGCTGGCTGGGGGTGGCTCTGGTTAAGGTCGTGCTGTGCCTGTCCTAGCTGGACTGGAGCTTGCTCCTTCCACAGTTCATGCCCTGTGGCCTGGGGTCCACACTGCAGGTCCCAGGCCAGATGTGGCACAGAATTCCTAGGCCATGCTTGACTGCCAGCTCCTCTTGGAGGTAGAGAGGCAGATGTGTGTATAGAACTGGGTCCTGGCAGTCCTGACCTTGAGCTTCCAGTTCATCCAGCTTCCCTGGGAGCAGGAAGGGGACCCTCCAGGATAGGGCATGGGAGTTCTGGCCTTGGCCAGAGAGGGAGGAGGCTTCAGGGAGGACAGACTCCTACTGCAACCCGAAGCCCCCCCTGCCCCTTTCAGCAAATGGAAATGACAGTAAGAAGTTCAAAGGTGACAGCAGGAGTGCGGGCGTCCCCTCCCGAGTGATCCATATCCGCAAGCTGCCCAGCGATGTCACAGAGGGCGAGGTCATCTCCTTGGGGTTGCCCTTTGGGAAAGTCACCAACCTCCTGATGCTGAAGGGCAAAAACCAGGCCTTCATCGAGATGAACACAGAGGAGGCGGCCAACACTATGGTCAATTACTACACCTCGGTGACACCTGTGCTGCGTGGCCAGCCCATCTACATCCAGTTCTCCAACCACAAGGAGCTCAAGACTGACAGCTCCCCCAACCAAGCGGTATGCGGTCTGTGGAGGGCTGGGTGGGGCGGGGCCTGTGGTCCTGGGGGCCCCACCCCAGGGGGCTCACAGTGCTGCCTCCACAGCGAGCCCAGGCGGCCCTGCAGGCTGTGAACTCAGTCCAGTCGGGGAACCTGGCCTTGGCTGCCTCTGCCGCTGCCGTGGATGCTGGCATGGCCATAGCTGGGCAGAGCCCGGTGCTCAGGATCATCGTGGAGAACCTCTTCTACCCTGTGACCCTGGACGTGCTGCACCAGGTGAGGCTGCGGGAGCCCGGGGCTGGGGGCCACCTCCCTGGGGCGCAGAGGCTCATGCTGCCCTGCCTTGCAGATCTTCTCCAAGTTTGGCACAGTCCTGAAGATCATCACGTTCACCAAGAACAACCAGTTCCAGGCATTGCTGCAGTACGCGGACCCTGTGAGCGCCCAGCACGCCAAGCTGGTGAGTGGCCTCCTGGGGAGGCTCGCCCTGGGGCCCGGCCATGGCTGACCTGCCTCTCCCTGCAGTCGCTGGATGGGCAGAACATCTACAATGCCTGCTGCACACTGCGCATCGACTTCTCCAAGCTCACCAGCCTCAACGTCAAATACAACAACGACAAGAGCCGCGACTACACGCGCCCAGACCTGCCCTCGGGGGATAGCCAGCCCTCGCTGGACCAGACCATGGCTGCGGCCTTCGGTGAGACGCCGTCCTGACCCTGCACAACACGTGCAGGCCACAGGCTGGGTGGGATGTGTAGCTCAGTCAGCGCCCTCAGGCCCCCGGGAGCAGCTCCCGCTGGCACGCCAGCCCTGCAGAGCAGCGGACCTGCCCGCGAGGCTCTTGCCCCTCTCGGGTGCAGGTTGTGGGTGCAGTGATTAGTGTCTCTTTGTTTCTAGGTGCACCTGGTATAATCTCAGCCTCTCCGTATGCAGGAGCTGGGTTCCCTCCCACCTTTGCAATTCCTCCAGCCACAGGTACTCAACTCGGCCGCCCCAGCGACTGCATGCCTCACCCTTTCCACGCAGCTCTGCTTCCACGGCAGCCAGCGTGGCCGGCTGGTCCCTGGCGAGTGCCAGGGAGAGGGGAAGGGAGCCGCAGGGGCAGTCGCGTCCGCAGAGGCGGCTCGACAGGGCAGCGGAGAGGCAGGGCAGGGCAGGGCGGCAGCCCGTGAGTCGGGCCTTGGAGTTGGCGAAAGCCGCTAACCGGTCAGTCTTGTGGTCTGGTTCCCTTCAAGCACTCGGGCGAGGACGAGGACGAACTGGAGGGATGTGTCCCTAGTAGTTGTTGAGTGGCCTGGTAAGCGATGGCCTCCGCTGAGGAGCATGCGCCGGCGGCCGGCACACGTGTGCGTCGTCCCGGCCGTCGTGGCCGCGTGCGAGCAGTGCCTGCTGCGTCTGCATGGAGGACGGCGTGGCTTGCACGCACGCCGTGTCCTGTCGGGCCTGCCTGCGAGGCCCATGTCTGCGTTTTCGGACCCAGGCTTCCGTGCTGTGGCGCATGCAGGGGGCCCAGGGGCCGTGTGGCTGCACCTGGCGCCCGGAGGAGCCCACGGGCACCCCTCACAGGGCTCGAGCCTGGCGCCGCCTCCCGTGGCTCCTTGTGCATGAGGAGGGGGCCTCTGTGCCCCATTGGTGGCCGGTGGAGGGCCTGTGCTCACTTCCTGACTGCCTTTTCCCTTCCAGGTCTGTCTGTCCCTAACGTGCACGGAGCCCTGGCCCCATTGGCCATTCCATCGGCTGCAGCTGCCGCGGCTGCTGCAGGCCGCATCACCATCCCAGGCCTGGCGGGGGCTGGGAACTCTGTCCTGCTGGTCAGCAACCTCAACCCCGAGGTACGTGGGTCCCTCCCAGGCTGCTTCTCCCAGAGCGTGAGCAGGGTATGCTGGGCCCTAGGGTCAGTGGCCGTGCTGCATGCGGGCGGGGCCTGAGTCTCCACCTCAGCCCCTAGCAGCGGCCTCCTCAGGCTCCGCGTGGCCGCCTCGCTCTATTGGAGTCTGCTGTGTGTTGCGACATCACTCCTGCTTACCACCTTTCCCAGGGTCCTCTGAGTTTCCTGTCTTCCCTGCCGTCTCCATTTGCATTTTCAATTTGATGACGCTCTGAGTTGAAATACCTCCTGTCACTTATCGAGGAGGGCTAGGCTAGGTGTGCGCCCAGCAGGTGCAGCAGGGGACCCTGGGCCTGCGGGCAGTCAGGATGCTTGGCCATGTACGCCTTGCACACAGACCTCAGTTGCCAGTGTGAACGTGTCCACACAGCTGGGGCTGGGCCAAGATGCCCGGGGCTCAGGGTGTGAGTTTGGAGGACAGGACCTGGTCGGCATCTCAGAGCACTCCTCGGCTGTGGTGCTTCTGTTGGCTTCCTGGGCTCTGGGCAGGGCAGGACTGTTGTCCCCACAGTCCTGCTCGTGCGCTCCACGTCCCTGCAGCTGTCCTGAGCCAGGGCACGTGGGGGTGGACCAGCAGCCGCTGCTGCCTGTGGCTGCAGAGACCTCCCAGCACAGCCCGGGCCTGGCCTCTCCCTGCTGTCTCCCCAGGTGGAACGTTGCGTGTGCGCGAGTGACTGGGACACTGCCTGGTTTCCTTACGTATTTACTGACCTGTGTTTTTTGCTACTTTTTTCTTTTCTCCCCTTTCCCTATTTTTTTTCTTGCCCTGATCCGGAATTTCTTTGCCAACTGACTGCACGGTTCTTCTGCTTCCTGTTGTTGCTTGAAACAAACAAAACATAAATAAATAAAAACAAACTCCCCTCTCAAACCCTGCTCTCCGGAAACAACCCGCCCTTGAATATTAACATCCTGGCAACTCATCACCATCAACCTGCACGCCTGCGGGGACTGTCTTCCTCGTGGTGGACGATGGCAACTCGCCCCCTTGACCTCTCCCTTCCCCCTGTCCCTTCGCTGCCTTGCTCTGCTGTCCTCTAAAGAGAGTCACACCCCAAAGCCTCTTTATTCTTTTCGGTATGTTATTCCCACTTTTATTATCTTGTTTTCATTTAATTGATGGTTTTACGCCCTGAGATGTGCCCTGAGTTTGCGTTTGGCCTTCTGCCTCCTTACGTGGTTTGCTTCCGGTTGCAACCGTCTCACCCGTAGTCGCGCATGGTTACCGCCCTGCATGCTTCTCCAAGAGTTAAGCGTGTCAGTAGCATGCGAACGTGGTCCTTCTTGACAGCTGGCCTGTCCCGGACATTAGGACCTGGCTGGACATGGGCGCTCCTGTTAGCGGGCCCTGGGCTGCTAGGCGCAGGCTCCCCAGCAGGCTGAGCAAGCCTTAAGGGGTGCACAGGGGCTGGAGGGCGGGCGGGGCCAGGCGCTCACGGCCTTGTCCCTGGGTCCCGAAGGCGTCTATGGGGACGTGCAGCGGGTGAAGATCTTGTTCAACAAGAAGGAGAATGCGCTGGTGCAGATGGCAGATGGCAGCCAGGCCCAGCTGGGTAAGAGGCCCAGGCCCCGGGGCAGGCACAGGGTGGGGCATGGGGGTGCCTGCTGGGGCCCCTGCTCACGTGCCCCTGTGTTCCCAGCCATGAGCCACCTGAACGGGCACAAGCTGCACGGGAAGCCCATCCGCATCACGCTGTCCAAGCACCAGAACGTGCAGCTGCCGCGGGAGGGCCAGGAGGACCAGGGCCTCACCAAGGACTACGGCAACTCCCCCCTGCACCGCTTCAAGAAGCCCGGCTCCAAGAACTTCCAGAACATCTTCCCGCCCTCTGCCACCCTGCACCTCTCCAACATCCCGTGAGTCCGGGCACCCCGCAGGGAGGCGCCCCCATCCTGCCTCAGCAGCCCCTCCAAGTGCAGGCGTGGGACGCAGAGCCTCTTGGTCTTGTCAAGGCCATTTCCGGCCCCGTGGTCATCACTTCTCCCTTTGTCTCCAAGGGGTCCCATGTGCCCTGGCCTCTGAGGTGGGAGGTCCCTGCAGGTGCCTGCTCACACCCCTCCTCCCCACAGGCCTTCCATCACGGAGGAAGACCTCAAGGTCCTGTTCTCCAGCAACGGGGGCGTGGTCAAGGGTTTCAAATTCTTCCAGTGAGTAGGGGCTTCCCCACCCTGCCTCCCCTCCCCACCATACCCACCCACCCACCCCGTGCCCACCAGCTGGCCTGCTGTGCTGTAGGAAGGACCGCAAGATGGCGCTGATCCAGATGGGCTCCGTGGAGGAGGCAGTGCAGGCCCTCATCGACCTGCACAACCATGACCTGGGCGAGAACCACCACCTGCGAGTCTCCTTCTCCAAGTCCACCATCTAGGGCCCAGCCCCTGGCCGGGCTCCGGAGCCGCTTCCGTCATTCCAGAGAAAAGCCACTTTAAGAAGCAGCTGAAGTGACCTTAACAGACCAGAGATTTTATTTTTTTAAAGAGAAATCAGTTTACCTGTTTTTAAAAAAATTAAATCTAGCTCACCTTGCTGACCTTGCGGTGACTGACGGCTCGGGCGCTCGGGGACTGCGGCAGGGGTCCCCCACCTGCCCGGGGCCAGGCCAGGCCAGACCCCGCGCCCTGCCTTGCAGGGTGTGCTGGGCGTGCGGCCCACGGGGGGCGCCCCCACCACGACGTGGCTTCCTCGTGCCTTAAACCTGCCTGCCTTGCAGCCGCACGCCCACCCAAGGGGACCCGGGGCCGGGGGTCTGCTCCAGGCAAACGCAAAGCGGCCTCCTGCTCCCACGGATCATGTGCCCAGTGCTGGGAGGGAGTGGAGACCGAGGTGCCAGCAGGGCTGGCTGGCACCCCCCCCCATGTAATCAAGTGACATGATTCTCCCCGTGTCCTCCAGCCACCCAGGTCCCCCTCGCCCGGCCAGGCCCAGAGGGCACCAGCCCAGCCTCCTTGAGCTTCTAGCCTTTTGTTATAATCTTTGTATCATATTCTGATGTGGTTGCAGACATCTGTGCCTAGCAATATTTCCAGTTGACCAAATATCCTAATCTTTTTTCATTTATATGCAAAAGAAATAGTTTTAAGTACCTTTTTATAGCAAGAGGATCCAGTGGTATGAGTGTGAGCTTTCTCTTGGTATTACTTTGTATGCTGTACTTTCTATTTTATTCTTTGTAATCAATTCAGTCACAGGCAGGACCCAGCCTCCGTGGCAGGGCCCGGCCGTGCACCGCCCGCCTCCGTGGCCTTACTCAGCTCCCCACATCTGCCTAGGAAGACCAGCTCTAGAACTTTCAGGGTTTGTTGTTTTTCCCCCTTTTCCTTCAAATTTTGGACCAAAGTCGTGTTTCTGTTCCTGTCTGCTCTGATGCTGGGACTCCAGGCGGTGGGACCCTCCAGGTCCTGACCACCCTCCTACCCTGGGGGACGCCTTGGTCCCACCGCGCCAGCAGCAGGGCCGGTCTCCTCGGATCCCCAGTTCCATAGAGTGACAAGGGTGTAAATATTTATGATTTTTTTTATACCTTTAGAGACGTGGAGGGCGCGTCGGGTTTTTACGGTGACGTGTGTTTTGATAACAGCGACCGCAGGCTCAGTATTGTACGTGGAGCGCAGTGGCCACGAGCACATTCCATTGCCCGTCCGGGCTTGTCATGAGAGAACTCGATTAAAGCCGTTTTACAACACCTGCCTCCTGTAGACCTCTTCTTTGCTGTCAGGCTGTGGAAGGCAGCTGGCGGGTCTGTACTGGACGTGAATAAATCTCTTCTCTACCCTGCGCTTCGGATCTCCCTCTTTTTTGGGGCATGTTTTGTCTTGGCTGCTGTCTCTGAATCCAGCCACCTGCTTCCCTCCTCTGCCCTGGGCTGGGGGCTGAGACCCACGTCCCTCCTGTTCAGAGGTGCTGCAGGGGCAGAGAACCAGACCCTACTACCCACTGGCCTTGGGCCCGCACAGACCAGACGACTCGGGACCTGAAGTCGGCCATCGCCTTCTTTATTATTGATGTGGTCAAGATATGCCCCAGCCCTCAGCCCCCCACCCATCCTGGCCTTAGGTGGCCTCTGCCGCGGAGAGGTGCGCCTCAGTCCTGGAGCCTGCGGGCCTGCATCCTCCGGAAGTAGCTCTCAGCCTCCGCCTCACCGGCCTCCCGCTCGCCCAGCACCAGGCCGCCCTGCCACCGCAGTGTGGACTCGCGGCTGGCTGGCCCCAGCACTCCGTCCGCTGCGCCCTGTGGGGGCAGCCCCTCTCCCGTGGCCAGGTTGACAGTGGCCACGGCCCCAAAGCGCGGCTCCTCTTGGTCCACGTCGCTGACTGATGAGCCCGGGGACATGCCTGGTGGCTTGGACCCCACGCGGAAGCCACGCGCCAGGTCCCCCAGCTCGTACCCCGCCTCACCCTCCGTCCCCCGGGGCCCACCGCCCGCTGCCTTCCACTCCCAGGGCGCGTTACCCGCCGACAGGTGGACCACAGGGTGGTGGGGTGCGTGAGCATCGATGGTGACGATGCTGGCCGAGTCGCGGTCTGAGGGCGAGCGGTACTGCGAGGAGTCAGAGCTGGCACTGGAGGACGAGGCCGTCTCTGCTGCCTTGGGTCCCGGCCCGCCCGGGGCCTTGGACATGGCAATGACCTGCAGCAGCCGAGGGGGGTTGGCCACGCGGGGCTGCGCGGGGGCCACCGGGGCCCCGCCCTTCTCGGCCATCATGAGCCACTTGGCACGCACGGCGGCGCTGCTCTTGGGGGACAGGCCCGCGCCTGCCTGCGCCCCCTCCTCGGGGATGTGCACCAGCGGCTGAGGCCCCGACCGTGGCGGGAGCAGGACCCGCGGTCCCAGCCCTGGCCGCGCCTGCACCGTGGGGTAGAGTGAGGGTGGGATGGGGCCCTCCTCCTCCCCCTCCTCGTCCTCCTCCTCCTCCTCGTCCTCCTCCTCCTCCTCGTCCTCCTCCTCCTCTGCCATGGGCTCTGCGGGCGCCCGCAGGTGTGCAGGGCTGGCCTCGTCGGGCAGCCCCAGGCCACGGCCCTCCAGGGACTTCTGCTTCCACTCACTGATGAGCTGCTTGGAGCGTGAGGCATCCAGCGGCACGTGGATGGTCATGTGGCGGCGAGCAGGGTCGTCCAGCGAGGGTGTGCTGACTCGGGGCAGCGTGTTGCTAAAGGTCACCAAGTGCTCCTTGCCCATGGGGCTGCGGGGGGCCAGCAGGTCCACATCCACGCTGGCCCTCTTCAGGCTGCCCAGGGACGTCTTCTCTCGGGCCACAGGACGTGGCACGCCCTCCAGACGCCCTGGTGGGCCCAGCTCATCTGTGCTCACAGACTTATTCTGCTGGTAAACTGAGTCGTGGCCCCGCTGGGTCAGGGCCCGCAACGCGTCCTTGGCGGGTGGGGGAGCCGCGGGTTTCTCTGCGGGTGGGGCCTGGAAGTTGCCCACCGCGTGGCAGGCCTGGGAGGACACAGGGAGCGTGAGCCTCCTGCCAGTGACGGCCGGGCCGGTGACGCACCTGCCTGGGAACCGGGGACCCAGGGCTGCAGGTCCTCGTCCCTCTGGAGTCCCCGGGACCCCAGGACGGGGGCGGCCTCCCCCTGGCAGGACGCGCCCCTCCCCGCTGGCAGGCCCGGCCCCCCGGCTCTGCGGCAGCTCACCAGGTAGGCAGCGATGCCCGCCCCGATGAGGAAGCCCGCGTAGACGTCCACCGCGTGGCTGCGGTGCTGGGTGATCTGGGTGAGCCCACAGACGCCGGCGGCCATGGCGAAGGCGAACACCAGCACGGGCTTGAGCAGCTTCGTGGCGTCCGAGATGACGGAGTTGAAGTACATCTGGGGGGTGGACAGGGTCAGGCCTGGCCAGGGCCCGGGAGCCGTGGGGGCTGGGGAGCACTCACCGACACGTAGACGGCGGCAAAGGCGGACAGCGTGGCGTGCTGGGACGGGAAGGTCTTCCTGCAAGAGCGAACCGTGAGCCCCGCGGCTGCCCACGGGGGCGCGGGGGGCGGTGGAAGGCGGTGGCTCACCGTGCCGACAGGATGGCGTGGGCATCGTGGCCAGAGCAGATGTCCTGCGTGATGTAGGGGTTGGCCTCGCAGGACGTGCCCAGCAGAGTGTAGTTGGGCTTGCAGACGGTCAGGAAGAAGGGTGCGTGGTAGCCAGTGGCCAGCTGGATGATGTCGGTCACCAGAGCTGTGGCACACAGGCCAAACACGTGGACGCCTGCGGGGTCAGGGGGTCAGGGCCGGGACCGCGGGCACAGCTGCCCCGCTGGATGGGCCCTCCGGGCGGCAGGGGAGAGGCCAGCACTCACCCACGAACCGCACAGTGCGCCGCAAGAAGGAGTTGAAGTTGCACCCGCCAGCGCTGATGCTGCCCTCGGCCCCGCCAGCGGCCCCGCTGCGGCCCCACAGCCGGGCCTGAAGGCAGTAGAGCAGCCCCTCACCGACCATGATCTGCCCAACAGGGAGGGGTCGTCAGGAAGGCTGGGGCCGTACCCTCACAGCCCCTCGCCCCCTGCCAGCCCAGGCGCACGCGCTCACCGAGGCGGCTGGGGCTGCAAAGGCCAGGCTGAGCAGCATGAGCAGGGGGATGAGCTCCTCGCTGGTCTCCACGTAGGGCATGGACAGCGCGCGGTCGTAGCACTGGAAGCCCACCTGCGCGGGCCTGAAGAGGTCGGTCAGCTCCAGGAAGTACAGCGACACGATGGAGGACGCCACGATGGGCAGCTGCAGCAGACACGCAGGCCACTGTCCACCGGCCAGCCCACAACCACCCCCGCCAGCTGGCTGTCATCCAGCACCCAGAAACGAGGTCCTCAGGCCAGGCCTCTCCACTGCCACCCACACGCCCTCCACCTGCCCATCCACCCACATGCCCACCCGTCCACCATCCACCACCCACACGCCCACCACCCACACGCCCACCCGGCCACCCGGCCACCTGTCCATCCACCCACCACCCACACGCCCACCTGTCCATCCACCCACACGCCCACCCGTCCATCCACCCACACGCCCACCTGTCCATCCACCCACACGCCCACCACCCACATGCCCACCTGTCCATCCACCCACACGCCCACCACCCACATGCCCACCTGTCCATCCACCCACACGCCCACCACCCATCTGTCCATCCACCACCCACACGGCCACCCGGCCACCCTCCACCACCCACACGCCCACCCGGCCACCATCCACCACCCACACGCCCACCCGTCCATCCACCCATCGTCCGTTCCCATGGCTGGCCAGCCTGTTTTCTCAGCACAGGACTCTCAGACACTCCTGCCCCCACCTGGGAAGCGCTTCCCTGAGATACCCCATCTGGCCAGCCCTCCCTGGGACGTACCCTGGACAGCCCCCCTGGACGTCCCCCTGGACAGCCCTGTCTGCCTCATTCTCTCAGGCCCCTCCCCCAGGAGCCACCTACACCACACAGCCCCAAGAATGGCCTCCAGAGGATGCACGGAGTGGCTGTCCGGCTTCTGCCGTGCCCACAGCCCAGCACGTAACCTACGTCGGCTCTCTCCACCCTCTGCAGAGGGCAGGTGGGCAGGCCGGGACAGCCAGGCCCAGAGCCATGGGGCAGCAGGTCTCCTGCAGACCAGGGGCAGGAGGACAGGGCAGGGCCGATAGTCATAGGTGCAGGCGGCAGCAGCAGCCTGGGCAGGGCTCACAAGTCTCCCCCCAGGGGACAGAGCCTGTGTCTCAGGGGCCTGGCCACCTGGTGAAGCCCACCTGTGGCCGGGCCCTGACCCCAACCTGCAGACAGACTCCCAGGCCAGAGGTCAGGGCCAAACGGAAATTGAAGGTCCTAGGGGACGCGGTGTGGAGGAGCTGGGCTCCTGTCCAAGGGGCCTCCCTGAACACCTCTGCCTGCAGGTGTAAGGCCCAGGCAGGAGGCAGGCACGGCCTCTTCCTGGGCGGGGACCTGGTCCTGGCTGCACGCGGTCTCCCCCCTCTGAGTGGGTGAGAAGGGCCTGGTGCTGGGCCAGGCCCTGCGAGGCCTGCCTCGTCTCTGTCACCACTCTCAGATCAAGGGAGTCTGCAGCAGGGCCTGAGCACAGCCCGGCAAACACGGAACCCTTCAGCCAGGCCTGGGCTGCAGCTCAGGAAGAAGAGTGCTCCCCTGGCACGGGAGAGGCCCTGATCAAGTCCTGAGGCTGCGGAAACAAAAGGGCTGCTTTACAGTTCTCTGTGGACCCCCCCGTGATGCTGGGCGTCTTGGGCAAGTTGACTTCAACGCCCTGCTCACCAGCAGGCTAACAGAGGGCAAGCAGGGTGTGCGGAGGTGGCCCAGACTCTGGGGAAGAACCCTCTGGGCACCTGGGAGCCACAGCAGGAAGGACCTGGGGCTGGGGAGAGGCCACATCTGATATGAGCTCTGACTGGGGGAAGGGAAACCAGGTCATGATGGAGGCAGAATCCCAGCTGGGCCAGAGGTGGGTACAGCAGTTGGTGGAGCATGGCCTGGCTCCATGGGGTCATGTAGGGTCCCACCTAAGAGCCCACCACCCTGGAAAGTCTTCAAAAGCCTCCTAATCCCCTCCACCCACCCCTCACTCACTCGGGTGACCCTCCGCTGAGCATCACAGCACCTAAGAACACAGTGGCCCCGGGGGCTGTGGCTCAGTGGGAGGCCCTGGGTTCGAGCCTCAGCACCATATTTAAAAAAACAAATCAAAAAGCACACAGTAGCCCAGAGGAGGGGCTGCTGCCATCAAGGATGTCCTGCCAAAGTGCTGCTGAGACAAAAAGGAAGAAGAGACTTCGCCTGACCCTCAAAGCTCCAGAGGTCGGCCAGGCTGGGCGAGACCCTGGCTCAAAATTCAACACCAGGGCTGGGGTGGGTGCAGCTCGGTGGGGGGCCTGCCTGTCAGGACGTCCTGGCTCCGTCCCAGCACTGCAGGTGAGTAAGAGTGAGGGTGAAACCAGGTCTGAGGGCAGCTTCCAGAGGTTAGAAACCAAAGGAGGGGCGAGGGGAGCCCAGGGCAGCAGGCTCGCCCGGCCCTGGAGCCCCGACCTGCTGCAGTCCACCCACCAGTCCTTCTTTTTTTCACTTATAGACAGACACAGTACCTTTATTGATTTATGTTTGTGTGGTGCTGAGGGTCGAACCTGGAGCCTCACACATGCTAGGCAGGTAGGTGCTCTGCCACTGGGCCCCAGCTCCACCAACCTCATCTTGAACAACAAGCACAGCGGGGCGTGGTGGCACACACCTATCACGCCAGCGGCTGGCCAGGCTGAGG